>NC_092817.1:126681740-126806740 GCF_023375885.2 Dermacentor andersoni
GACCTGTTATATATTATCAATAAAGCAAATAAGGAAACATAATATCACATCCGTGTATTGCTTGGCATCAGCGGACTTTCATCCGAAATTTTTTTGTAATTTGGAGCAGTTTTCTTCTAAATGAGCTTTTTTGAATACCTTGCTTGTTCAACTTTTTTTTACTAATGTTGTACTTTTTGTAGGAACACAATCGTTTCCAGCTTGTACATTTTACAGAATATATTCTCGAATATTTTTAAGCGAATAAGGTGTAAGAACCAAGGTGACATCGATCAGGCAGACACAAACATAGAACTTTTTGTCTTCGCCTGTTGGGAGACGCTCCCAGCGTCTGAAAGCAGTGAGGACTAGATATCAGCACGCTATGTTTTTAAAATGTTATTGTGTGGAAGTCTTGCCAAACACTACCAAAACATTAAAATCATCGTGTTCGTAAAGTCACAAGGTTTCTGAGGATACCAAATTCTTGGACCTACGACGATTTCACAAAGAACTATAGTCGCCAGATAATTCGACGCACATGCGGAGGTGCCAACATTAACGCCAATTTCGGCCGGCGACGAGGTGCGGGAAGGCTATCGCACGTGCCGGACGCTGTGCTTGTGTGTGCTTGCAGGACTCCAAACAATATTTTACGGAGTCTGCGGTCATTTCCTAACGGCGAGAAAGCCGAAGGTGAGCGTTCCCACCACTTTTCAGACTTTTGAGTGGGAAAAGACTCACGATTTGACGCGAAAAGCCCAAGCCTAGGATTAGGTTTAGCGCGGCGGACGGCGCCAGTCGATCCTTTTTGTTTGGTCATTGAGCATGCCGGAAGGGGCTTAGCAGTTACCGTAGACCATATGGACGTGGATGAGTTGATTCCGGGCCCCTCTCTGGCATTGGAGCTTCAATCAAATGAAGCGAGAGACATCCTCCAACATGTAAAATCAAATAACGAGGCGCGGGGACATAATGACGCATCTCTAGATAACGGGGCGGATAGCTTAGCGTCTCAAACATGCACGGAGGACGGGTGGCACACCGTTCTATCACGTCGCAAGAAAAAGAACAGTCAGGAAAACGAAAAGGAACCTGAAGAGGGAACCGAAAGAAATATTAAGAAACACGCCGAAAGATAGAGAGAGCCGGGCTAACAGCTACTTCCGACGTAGGAAACGCCGTGGACCGCCGCCTCTCCCGAAGGATAACGTCAAGGGCCACAGAAGGGCCTCAGTGTTAAAGATGTGCTTGGATCGGAGCTCGCTAAAGCGAGGATAAAGGCCTGCCAGACTACTTTTGGAGGCAGCAGTTTTTTGCTGCGGATTCATCCCGGATTCAATATTGTCATATCCATACCACACGAACAAGTGGTGGGAAGGCTGCGAGAAATCAGACAACTGAAAATCAGGAGGAAGCTTCACTCTTCAATTCATATGTGGCATACCCAGAAGATGTTCTGCGAGGCATTGTGCACGGCTTATCACCCGGAACACCTCAGGTGGAACTAGTAGAGAATCTACGGATCCGCACTGAAGGTGTGAATATTGAAGGAACCTTCATGCTGTGCTCGTACAAATCGGCGATAGTGATTTTCACCGGAAAGGTGCCTCCAAGTTGTGTGTATTTTATGGAAGCGAAGCTGATCTGCTACCCACACAAATACAAAATCCAGGTTTGCAAAATATGCAGGTCAACGGGTCATCGTACCGATGTGTGCCCATCACCCGATATGAGCTTGTTCCAAATGTGGGGCAACTGAACTCGATCAGGAATACGCGGGCCATCTGTGGCCATCAGGAAAGTGGGCCATCTGTGGCGACGAACACGCGACGGGTGACAGCTCATGCAGAAAGAAGCTCAAGTACATCGTTACCCGAACTTCTCGAATCGGCCAACCTCGACGGAAATAGGATTGAACTAATTCGAAAAAAAAAGACTTCCCCGAAATCGAGCAACGCAACCCCCCCCCCCCTCGCCCCCGGTGGGTCAGCTCAGAACGGGAGGAATCGATGAGCCGAAGGAAGTCCCGATAGAGATCACGATCAGGATCAAAGCCAAGATCGAGCACACGCCAAACCAAAGCCAACAAACCCGAGGAGACCTCTTGGAAACCAAACCTCAACAACGCTTTTACCAACAAAAACGACAGGAAGAACCCCCCCCCCCCCGCCACCCGGAGTAGAAGGAGCAGCTGCCAACGAACCACAGAATCAGTTGAGCTTGGCGGGGGTGGTGTCTCCCAATGCTCCAATAGCAGGCAATCAGCAATACGGAAAAAATGATAGATGAAAAAGAAACTAACGCAAGAGATTAAACAGTTTAAGACCCAAATGGAGGCAGAGCTCAAACAATTCCCATTGGCAATCTCCTGATTGCATAACAAGTTGAAAAAAAAATACAATTAAAACGCTGCAGACTTCTTGCCTGGGGTCAACTCTAACGGGCACGACACGCAAATACATACCACCCAAGAAGTCGTCATTAAAGGCGGGTCTGGACGATGCGGAGGCTCTCGTACATCATGGCTCAAAATAAATTGAAAAGTTTGGAACAATTAGAGATTTCTCAATGAAATTGCCGCACTCCAAAATTATACAAACGGTGCACCAATTCGACCAGATATAATATGGCTGCAGGAAATTGCCCCAAAAATGGTCAAGCTGCAAGAATATTACACCCTGAAAAATTCAAGTTATCCCCGCGTTGCCACCCTGGTGAGCAGGATTATTACGGCCAAAGTAGAGCAGATAGAAAATATTCAGGTCAATCACCAGATAATAAGCTTATTTCCTCTAAAAAGAGGCAAGGCAAAGATTATAACAGTAAATTTGTGCAGTCCCCCCAAAGACAGGAATGAAGATTTTAGCAAACTCCTTGCGAAGGCACTTAATATCTTGGATAGCAAGGACCGCCTCGTGATGCTGGCAGACTTCAACGCTCCCAACACCGCATGGGGCTGCCCAAAAAACACACCCAAGGGAACGCTTCTCGAACACGCTGCATCCAGGCTGGGGCTGAGCCTGATCACGTTCCCCACCATGACCACTAGAATGGGCAACAGCGTGAGTAGAGACACGTTCCCGAACCTCACTTTCACACGCATCATCAGGGACGCCACCTGGACCAATCAAGATGAAAATCTAGGAAGTGTTCGTTTCGTCATCAGCGTTTCCCTATCGACTCCCAAACTACGCCGGGTGGCGGGGGAAACAACGCTGAAAAACTGGACAAAGTTCCGACTAGACAACCCTCCACCCAATGCCGAACCGGGGTCGAAAGGGGAATGATCCGATTTCATTGAAGCAGCACACGGGCAGGCATAGAAAAAGATTACACGGACGGTGGAAACACCGGCGGTGGACAGCACCTCCTAAGCCCTTGGGAAAGCAAGCGTAAGCTGCTAAAAAGGTGGCGAAAACAACGTTTGAACAGAAACCTTCGGCGCAAGATTGCAGCTCTGGCAGACGAAACAAATCAATATGTCAGTAAACTAACAACTGAGCTGTGGATCCAATTTTGCAGTTCGCTAGAAGACACATTGAGCAGCGCAAAAACCTGGGTCATCCTGAGGAACATCCTAAGCCCGTAAAAGTCCAAATTCGCGACCAGCAGAACATTGCAAAGGATCGCAGAAGAATTGCCAGGCACGAATGAGGAATTAATAGGCGCTCTGAAGGAAAGATACGTCGGGGGGAGCGCGGTATATTCAACAGGCCAGATTAGTTATACGGGAGTCTAAAATGCGAAGATAGACGGCCCAATATCCACGGAAGAGGTTCTTGCGGCAGCCCAAGCGGCCAAGAAGAATACAGCCCCTGGTGCCAATCAGATTACCAACGCTATGATTAGAAACCTTAACGATAAAGTCATAGAAGCTATGACAAATGAATTTAATGAAAACTATATGCTTAAGGCAGAGATCCGCGAAGAGTGGAAAACTGCAAAAATTATTACAAATACCAAAACCCGGAAAGAAACCCTCCCTGCCGGCGCTCAGATCCATTTCACTGACGTCTTGCATGGGTAAGCTTTTCGAATCGGTCATACACACTAGGCTTAAGAATTTCAATGAAGACAGGGTCTTGTTCCCGGCCACTATGTTGCGCGTCCGCAACGGTCTCTCCACAAAAGACGCGGTCCTCCTGTCACAGGAAGACGTACTAAAAGGCGTACCCAAGGCTGGGGAGCACCTATTGCTAGCTCTTGACCAGAAATGCGCCTTTGACAATGTATCCCATGAAACGATACTTTCCGAGATTAATATTGCTGCGGAACAGCCGCCACAGTGAGGCTGCACTGAGGAGGAAGAAGACGACGTGGACCCGCTTGATATAGCGTCGCCATTTTGGCCTTCCGTTAGCTTCCCTTCCCTGTAAATAAACTGTATATAGTATTGGGCTCCAGCTACACGTAACATTAATTTGGTGGAGGTGGACATTCCCCGTACCCGTCATGGAGCTTCGTAGCGGTCGCAATGGCGACAGTACAACTTCGGCTCCTGCTGGCGGCACTTCATCTACGCAACCGTCTCCGCCTGCAGCCCCGACTACGTCGCCGTTTCCCCCCCTCGAGATCCTGGTGTTTTCAACGGGGTCAGCAGTCCTGATGTTGACGACTGGCTCCGCTTATACGAACGTGTCAGCACCAGTCACAGGTGGGATCCGACTATTATGCTTGCGAACGTTCTTTTCTACCTCGACGGAGCTCCACTTGCATGGTTCCAGACTCACGAAGAGGAGATCTCGAGCTGGGATCTCTTCAAAGAGAAGCTCCGCGACCTTTTTGGCAATCCGTTCGGTCACCAAGTCAATGCCAAGAAAGCCCTTGCCACTCGTGTACAGACGTCGACCGAGTCCTACGTGTCTTACATTCTCGATGTATTGGCCCTTTGTGCCAAGGCTGACCCGACCATGTCTGAGGACGATAAGGTTAATCACGTCCTCAAAGACATTGCTGACGACGCCTTCAATTTACTGGTGTTTACGAACGTCACCAGCATCGATGCGATCCTCAAGGAGTGCCGCCGTCTTCAGCATGCTAAAAGCCGCCGGGTATCCCAGAACACCACGCGACTTCCCAACACAGCTGCTACGTCATCCTGTGACGACCTCTTCCACCAGCCGTCGCGATGTGACAACTTGACCCACATCATTCGTCGTGAGGTCGAAGCGGCACAACCGGTGGTCCCTTCATTCCCGGCAGCTGATCATTCTCCGGTGACAATCTCCTTGATCCAGGCCGTCGTCCGTCAAGAGTTGTCCAACGTCGGCCTGCAATCCATTCGTTCCATACGCTCGGAAGCTCTTTCTCCCCGCACGTCCCCACCGCGCTCTTCTTACTCCTCTTACGGACAGCGCAGCCCCTCCGAATTGCGAACAGTGGACGACAGGCCGATCTGTTTTAATTGCCGACGCATTGGACATCTCGCTCGCCACTACCACAGCCGCTGGACTTCTCCGATGCGCTATTCTCCTGATTACCACCTTCGCCCCTCTAGCGCGTCTTTTTCCTTCGCCCCTTCTATGCCCGCTCGATCATCTGACCTTGCGACACCTCTGACACGACCCCGCTACTCCCGCTCGCCTTCTCCCTCCCGTCGTCAATCTCATTCGCCCCCGTCACGCCGTGCTCCTTCTCCGACCTACTCGCCGCACCGCCGACCGGAAAACTAGACAGTGCAGCTTCTGCAGGTGAAGCTGCAAAGACGACATTGGCACGAAATCCTCGCTTCACCTTACCCACGAAGAATAATCTTTTGGACGTTCTCGTCGACAATGTTCCTGTGTGCGCCTTGATTGACACTGGGGCGCATGTGTCCATTATGAGTGCTGCTCTTCGCCGTCGTCTCAAGAAAGTTCTGACGCCCGCCCCGAACCGATTTGTACAAGTCGCCGACGGAAGGACTGTCGCTATTGTTGGTAAGTGCTCTGCCCGACTCACCATTGCTGAGAGACAAACCGTCGTTCTCTTCACCGTCATCGAGCATTGCCCTCACGACCTCATTCTCGGTCTGGATTTCCTTGCCAGTCATTCGGCCCTCATTGACTGTTCGGCCGGCTCACTTCGCCTTGACTTGCCTCTTCTTGCCGACCCTGTGGACCCGCCTCCAAGCCGTTTGAGCTGCATGGATTTTATTCGCCTACCGCCTCAATCTGTGACACAAGTCGACTTGTTGTCCTCACCAGCGGTACCTGACGGTAATTACGTCGTCGCACCAATTCCGGCAGCTATACTTACACATGGTGTTACCGTGCCGCACACTGTGCTGACAATTACTGGCAACCGCACCTGCCTTCCCCTTGTCAATTTCGCGCTAACCGCGCAAGTTCTGCCTCAGGGGATTTCATTGGCTATAATTAGCACTTTGCAGGATGATGAGATCGAGCCATTCACAGTGGAAGATCGTCACAGCTCAGCCCATACCATGACGTCACCGCACGGTACTGACGTCGACATTGAGAAGATGGTTTCCTCTGACCTTACGCCTGTTCATGCTGAAGCCCTTTGCCGCGTTCTTGACGGCTATCGCGACATTTTTTACTTTGACAATCGACCCTTAGGTCAAACGTCCGTCGTGACCCATCGCATAAACACTGGCGATGCGAACCCTATTCACCGACGTCCATATCGTGTTTCTGCATCCGAACGAGCTGTTATCCAACAGGAAGTCAAAAAGATGCTTGCAAAGGACACTATCGAGCCTTCCTGTAGTCCCTTGGCTTCTCCCGTTGTACTTGTCAAAAAGAAGGATGGAACGTGGCGTTTTTGTGTAGGTTATCATCACCTGAACAAAATCACAAAAAAGGACGTGTACCCTTTGCCACGTATTGATGACGTTCTCGACTGCTTGTACGGTGCCACCTATTTTTCTTCTATCGACTTACGGTCCGGCTACTGGCAGATATCCGTCGACGACATGGACCGAGAGAAGACTGCATTTATTACCCCTGACGGCCTTTATCAATTCAAGGTGATGCTTTCGGTCTCTGTAACGCGCCCGCCACCTTCGAACGAATGATGGACTCTTTGCTTCAGGGGTTCAAGTGGTCCACCTGTTTGTGCTATCTAGACGACGTCATCGTTTATTCGCCCACATTTGACACGCATCTAGACCGTCTTTCAGCGATTCTTGACGTGTTTCGCCGCGCCGGTCTCCAGTTGAACTCGTCAAAATGTCACTTCGCTCGCCGCCAAATCACCGTCCTTGGACACTTCGGGGACGCCCGAGGCATGCGACCTGATCCGGACAAAATTCGCGCCGTTACGAACTTTCCTGTTCCGAAGTCTACCAAGGACGTTCGTAGTTTTGTAGGGCTGTGCTCATATTTCCGACGCTTTCTGAAGGATTTTGCGACTATCGCACGTCCCCTTACCGACCTCTTGAAGAAAGACGCCCCATTTTCTTGGGGACCTGACCATGCCGCATCTTTTTCGCAGCTCACTACCCTCCTTACCACGCCTCCAATTCTGGCCCACTTTGACCCGTCTGCCTCAACGGAAGTTCTAACTGATGCCAGTGGTCACGACATAGGAGCAGTGTTAGCACAACGCCAGCGTGGACATGACTACGTTATAGCCTATGCCAGCCGACTTCTATCACCCGCTGAGCGCAATTATTCAATCACAGAGCGCGAGTGCCTCGCTCTTGTGTGGGCTGCTGCGAAGTTTCGTCCATACTTGTACGGACGCCCCTTCTGTGTCATCACTGATCACCACGCGCTCTGCTGGCTATCCTCACTCAAGGACCCCACGCGACGACTCGCTCGCTGGGCATTACGCCTGCAAGAATATACCTTCTCTGTGGTATATAAGACGGGACGCTTGCACCAGGATGCCGATTGTTTGTCCCGCTACCCCGTCGACGAACCGGCTGATGCGGATGCTATCACTTGCGTTTTCTCTGTCTCCCAGTTGCTTGAAATCGGCAACGAGCAACGCCGCGATCCTTCATTACGAGCCCTCATCGACCATCTGGAGTCAACGCCTGACGACGCCTCTCCCCGGATGTTTCTTCTTAAGGAGGGGACATTATACCGCCGCAATCTCGATCCACACGGCCTTGACCTTCTGCTCGTAATTCCATCACACCTGCGTTCGACTGTCCTCCAACAACCTCACGACGCTCCCTTGGCTGGACACTTGGGCGTCTCGCGCACATACGACCGTGTACGCCGTCGATTCTTTTAGCCAGGTCTCGCCCGCTCCGTGCGGCGCTACGTTGCCGCTTGTGAGCCCTGTCAGCGGCGGAAGAAGCCTTCCACACCTCCAACTGGATGTTTCTAGCCGATCGACATCCCATCGGAACCCTTTTTCCGTGTTGGTCTAGACCTTCTTGGACCGTTTCCTCTCTCGGGCTCCGGAAATAAATGGGTCGCCGTCGCTACTGATTATGCTACGCGGTACGCAATAACCAGAGCCCTCCCGACAAGTTGTGCTACTGACGTTGCTGACTTTCTGCTCTATTACATAATTTTAGTGCCCGGTGCTCCGCGCCAATTACTCACTGACCGTGGCCGCAGCTTTCTGTCGGCAGTCGTCGAGGACATCCTCCGCTCCTGCTCGACTAGGCACAAGTTCAGCACGTCCTACCACCCACAGACCAACGGCCTCACAGAGCGCCTCAACCGGACCATCACCGACATGCTATCCAAGTACGTCGCGACTGACCACCACGACTGGGATCTTTACTTACCATATGTGACGTTCGCGTGTAATTCATCACGTCACGACACCGCCGGCTATTCATCATTCTATCTCCTATATTGCCAAGAACCCGCGTTGCCCTTGGACAATTTGTTGCCCTCGGCCACACGTTCAACCACTGAGTACGCCCGTGACGCGATCGCACACGCCGACCACGCGCGCCAGCTCGCCCGCACCCGTCTCGAGGCCTCACAGGAGCATCAAAGACGCCTCTATGATTGCCACCATCGCGACGTGCACTTTACTCCGGGTTCTCTGGTGCTTCCCTGGTCACCCATTCGACGTGTGGGCCTTTCAGAAAAGCTGCTGTCGCGCTACACTGGCCCATACCGTGTGGTACGACAAGTGACCGATGTCACGTATGAAGTCATCCCCGCTGACCTGTCAGCGTCATCGTCGGCTGCAAGTGACATCGTTCACGTGGCGAGACTGAAGCGATACCAGACACCTTTCACCGCGGATGTGTAGATTAAGCACCGGGACGGTGCTTCAACCGCCGGGGCTGATGCTACGGAACAGCCGCCACAGTGAGGCTGCACTGAGGAGGAAGAAGACGACGTGGGCCTGCTTGATATAGCGTCGCCATTTTGGCCTTTCGTTAGCTTCCCTTCCCTGTAAATAAATTGTATATAGTATTGGGCTCCAGCTACACGTAACAATGTATTCGGCTGTAAAAGAAAGGTCTTTAATTAGATTAGAACATTCCTCATGGGGAGGAAGGCTACGATAGGAATATCGCATGTCAAGGAGGGAGGAAGAAGAAGTGCCAGCGCTGCGGACGCACTTCGCGACGGCTCTGCCTTTACGAATGTCTTCTGCAGAATTATCGAGTCAAATACCTGAAAACCGACCACCATAGGATAGAGCAAATCGACCCGAAGCCAGGTACACCGAGACCCGGGGTGAGCGACCCTTTTCGAAGAGTTTTCGAAGTGAAAAGCACAGCTAAGCTTAACGCCGACTAGGCCTATAGCGGACTCCTACCGGTCCCCGGCAGGGCTGAAAACGGTGTCGCAGTGTACAACAGAGGATCGGAAACACTTCCGAAATGGAGGTAGACGAGGCAGAAGTGGGGGAAACCCTGAATACTAAGTCCGGAGAAGAAATGAATGATCCCGCGAGCCGAGCCGAGGACGGCGAGGCGGATGGATGGATCGAAGTTACGCCCAAAAGAAAGTGCCGCGCGAACGCTACCCAAGAGGCAGACAAGCAAGGTACCCGCTGTAGAAGCCCGACGCGCAAAGGCGGGAAGCGCATAGTGAACAACATTCTACGAGCAAGGAAGATGCCCAGGCTACCTAGAGACGACATCAAGATAATTGTCAGACCGAGAGACGGGCTGAACATCAGAAACACGTGCAGCGCCAGCCTAGACGAGGTGATACGCAATGAAGCAAGAGTGAGCAGCGACGAAATCATTACGATCTGCCCCAACCACACGCAAAACATCCTGGTGATAAGCACACCGGACGAGACGACGCGTGACGAAAGTCGCCAAAATCAAGGAATTAACAATCAACGGGAGGGAGCACATGACCAACCTGTTACGTCTCGGCACCAGAAGAGATGGCCAAGGGGATAATCCGCAACATTCCCCTGAATTACACACAAGACCAGCTCGTGCACGCACTGGTCAGCGTAAGGAACCCTTCCCTGGCGTACGCCAAGAGACTGGGCAGCACGACCACCGTGATACTACTGTACGATGGCAACAGGGTCCCTGCGTGGGCGCACTTCAACAGCATCATGATGAGAGTATCCCTCTATCGGAAACAAATAGACTTTTGCAAAGAGTGCGGCAGGCTCGGGCATAGACCCGATGTGTGCCCCAGACCGGACGACAAGCTGTGCCCGGCGTGCGGTAGCAAAAACCCGGCCAAAGACCACGAATGCACATCTAAATCCAAGCTCTGCGGAGAAGCTGACCCCATGGCGGACCGGACTTGCAGGGCTAAATACAAGACGCCGTACATGATCAAACTAAGAAAATGGACAGGGAGAAGAAACTAGGAACTCTTGCGGGTAGCCGGCTCACAAGACCCCGACGGCGGGGAAAGCAACCAAACACAACCATCTCCCGCACCCAGATCCAAGTCCAGCTCCAGGTTCAGATTCAGATCCATGTCCAGGCCCGGAGCGCGGGGACGACCGATCTCGAGGTCCAGGTCCAGGTGCAGGCCGGGAGCGCAGGGACGACCGACTTCGAGGTCCAGGAACAGGAACAGGACCGGGAGTGGGTCCATATCCACCTCGAGGGGGAGGAAGCCCGAAACGAAGGGGAAGAAGCAAGAACAGACGACACCAGCAAAAGTGAGCTCGTCAGACGTAGTGGCCAATCGCGAAACGGGAAGGTCCGGCAATACCAGTAACGATAGGGGCAAGTACGAACACATAGAGGAACGCGTGAAGGAATATTGAACGGACAGCCAGCTACTCAGACAGGAGCTAGAACAGGCAAAAAAACAAAACAGCGAATCAGCCAAAAAAATTGACGAACTACAGAAAACACTTAATGAAATACTTACCAAAATGCAGACACAATCGTCGCCCCCGTCAGCCGCCTTCGCCTCCGTCTCCACCCCATCCACAGAAGCCATGGAGGAGGAAGTGGATACGTTAGCAGGGGTAGCACACCCACTGGGCGCCAAGCGTAAGATCTCGGAGACCAAGACCAACGAACATGTCGCTTCGGTACAGGAGGTCAAGAGACCCCGACCTAGCACAAAAAAAAAGGATGACGTCCTTGAAGACATGCTCAACAAGCCCTCGGACAAAATGGGGAAAATGTTCGAGATGCTGGCGGCACGCAATTGTGACAGCGAGGCAGAGAGGAAGGCGCAGGTCCTAAGTACGACAGGCGGCTCGCAGAGCTGGAGAAGAAGGTCTCGTAAAGATGGCGGGCGCCAAAAAGGGAAGACTCGACATCTGGCAGTGGAACTGCCGCAGCTTCTCAAACAAAAAAGCATGATGACACAACACATTAAAATGTCATCAAAAATGATGACACAACACATTAAAATGACCTAAAAAAAGTCCGACGTAATCATTCTCCAGGAAACATTCGACCACGCCAAAATTGCCGGGTACGCCACCCACAAACAACGCACAAAAGGGACGGGGAGGGACATAGTCGTGACCGCATTAGTCAAAAAAAGGACTGGTCGCGATCGTGCGAATTATGAGAAAAATTACGGACATTAGCCACATCCTCATAGAAGTCGTGCCACGCAGCAAGAAGGAGAGCAGCACTTTCGTCCTGAACGTCTACAGCAGCCCGTCCAAAAAGGGCCTGACACACAATTTCGAAGATTTAATTAACGAAACGATGACCATCGCGGGCGACAACAGGCTCGTCATCGGAGCGGACTTCAACGCTCCACACACGCAGTGGGGATATGGACACTCGTCCAAGAAGGGAAAAGATCTGGCCGACCTCACAGAAAAGGCCGGCCAGATCGACTTACTAAGTGCTGCCTTAGTAAGTCGCTGCTTAGTAGTAGTCGCTTAGTAAGTGCTGCCTTAGTAAGCACTTAGTAAGTCGTGTCAGCATGAGCGCAATCAGTTTTTTTAAACCAGATAGCGCGATTACACAACGCAGGCTTTCCCAGTTCTGTGATCACTTCAGTATGCGAAGCCATTTTGCAGAAAGAGAAAAGAAGTTCCGAAACGTCCCAAAAAGCAAAGAAAGACAAAAGACAAGCGCAAGTGGTGCCATACCTACACAAGTTGTCACACAATCTGAAGAAAGTTTCCAATAGACATAATAATAATTTGGATTTCAGTGCCCCGTGTAAGTTGTCCTCGATATGTAATCGCAGGAACAAGCGCGAAAGGCACCTGTGCACCAAAAATCATAAAACTCGTTTCACTCAGTGCAGGCGCAACGTTATCTATTGATACCGCTCAGCTGTGGAAAATCTTATATAGGTGGAACGGGACAGTGCTCCAATGAAAGAGCTCGTCAGCACAGCTGTAACCTAAAGAATGGCTATGGGAGTCATTTAGCCGCACACTGTAACAATTGTCACTGCACCCCCATATTTGAAAAGACAAAATTCACAGGGAAAGGAAAGGGTAAGAGGGAAACGGAAATAGTAGAGGCCTTTCACATTAGGAAGGAAGGAGATAAATGTGTAAGCGCTCCCTCTCTTGTCTTGTCGGGAAAAGAAATCACATTTTTGGAAGAAAGATTAAAATGTTGTTGATTTGCAGATGTTTTTGCGACTGATATGCGCATGCCTATGCTGAAGAAAGCATAGATGTCCGGTGAATTTCAAATAAACTTCCACTTGGCAGTCGGCCCTTGTCTGTGGTATTTGTCTCCTTGTGTCCTCGTCTTTCTTGTGTTGTTTAACCCCAGTTCTAAGTATGAACCAACTAGCCCTCATCAAGATCTTACTAATAGAAGAATGGAACGGAGAGCTGCTACGAGACGTAGAAAAGGCCACGACCGAGATGGAGTGGGACGACTGGGAGGTTCGACGCGAACATGAAGACGACGACAACGGTGGTGGTCACTCTCCGCGGATGGACAGGAGGCTCGCACACCTCGTACAAGCAAAAAAATGCATACAGAAACGTCTGCAAGGGCAAAAACACACTAGAAATCTAAGGCGCAAAATCGCGGAACTAAACAAGAACATCGAAGCACACTGCGCCCAGTTATGCAATCAGGATTGGGACGAGGTATGCGACGCGATGGACGGCAACATCAACACGGGCAAGACGTGGACGATCCTCAAGCATCTCCTCGACCCGTCGGGAACGAAGACAGCGGCGAAAGCGGAAATGACCAAGCGCAGACACAAGTACAAAGGAAACATCCGTGAAATGGCTGATGAAATCGTCAAGCTATACCTTGAGAGACCTCCAGCGGTTGAACACCGGAACTACTCTGGCTCTGCCAACGAGGACCTCGACAGAGATTTCTCCCAGCAAGAAATCAAGGCGGTCCTGCAGAGCATCAAGACCAAGTCGGCTCCGGGCCCGACAAAGTGACCAACAAGGTGCTCCGGAACCCGGACGACCAGGCGAAGAGCCGCTTGACAGACTACATCAACGAGTGCTGGCGGAACGGTGGCATACCCGACGAATGGAAGAGGTCCGACGTGATCCTCATCCCCAAGCCGGGTAAATCCTTACAAATACAGAACATGCGGCCGATCTCTCTCACTTCCTGCGTTAGTAAAGTGATGGAGCACGCTTGCCTGAGTAGAGTTAACGGCTACTTGGAGTCAAATGACCTGTACCACAGCAACACGATTGGCTTCAGAAGAGGGCTCTCTACCCAATACGCCATGATACAACTCAAGGAGCAAGTCATGACACCACGGGGCGGGGCTTGAGAGCAATACTTGGACTTGATCTAAAGAAGGCCTTCGACAGGGTCAAGCACACGGCCATCCTCGACAGAATCGCGCAACTCGGCCTGGGCGATCGAACGTATAATTATATCCGAAATTTCCTTACGGGAAGAACAGCCAGAATCAGACTAGACGAGGAGGAGAGTATCCAGGTGGACATGGGCAGCGCTGGCACACCGCAAGGGTCCGTCGTGTCACCGATGCGTTTCAACCTCGTCATGATCGGACTATCGGAAAAACTGGAGAGAATAGAAGGCATTAATCACACCGTTTATGCAGACGACATTACGATTTGGACCACGAAGGAAGGAAGCGAAGGCGATATGGAGAACAGACTTCAAGGATCGGTGGAGGCAATCGAAAAACATCTGAAGGGCACCGGACTAGAATGCCCGCCGGAGAAATCGTAACTACTGCTCTACCGCCCCAGGAGGCTCGGCAAACCGTCCAGAGACGTAGCGGAACTACACAAAAGGGGAATCAGATTAACCACGAGAAAAGGCACGGAGATACTCATGGTCCAAAAGATTAGAGTCCTGGGTCTCTGGATCGAAGCCAGGGGAACAAACACGGAAACTATTACGCGCATGGAAAAGAAAGTCACGCCGACCATTCGGCTAATACAGAGAGTCTACAACAACAGGAGGGGCAGTAAAGAAAGAAACGTCGTACGGTTCGTTCAGGCCTTCGCGATCAGCCACGCCGCGTACATGGCGGCGTTCGCCCACTGGAACAAGGCTGCGAAAGAGAAGATCGACGCGCTCATTAAAAAGGCCTATAGAACAGCACTGGGTCTCCTCCAATACACAAGAAACGAAAAGTTGCTACAACTCGGGGTACATAACACGCTGGAGGAAATCGCGGAAGCACAGAGGATAGCGCAACTCGAAAGACTCTCCGGAACCAAGCCGGGCAGAGAAATCATGGAAGAGATCGGCATAAACTACCACGGAATGAGAGGCCCCAAGTCGCAGATTCACCTAGACGCTCGAGCCGCAATAAACACGGAAAACATCCCGAAGAACATGCCCCCCGTGCACTATGTCGAGAGAAGAAAATGCCGCACGAAAACAATTCTCAAAAACCCCGGCGCGCGGGAGGGGTGCTTTTCGTAGAAGCCGCGCGGTACCCCCGAAACCGGGACGACAATGGTCTTATCGGCGCTAACAAAGGTAACTCCCTCTTCGCAATGGCGGTCGTATGCACGAAAGGAAAGACCATGACTGCGGGCTCCGTAAGGACCAGATCGTCGGAGGCAGCGGAAGAAACGGCAATCGCATTGGCTGTAATCAACGGTGGGCAACAATACAGAACAATAATAAGCGACTCCAAGACGGCTATTAGAAACTTCACAAAGGGCTGGGTCTCCACCGTGGCGGCCAAAATCCTGAACCGCAGAGCAGAAGACTTTAAGAACAGCAAAATTACACCCAAATACCTCAAATGAATCCCGGCACATATGGGAGAAGTAACCATGAATGCCCGTCCCAACTTCAATGAGAATGCCCACCGAGCCACGCGAAAACTAACCCACCGCGGCACGGACAGTGACGGCCCAACACCCCGCAACCACCGGGGAAGGGGGAAGGACTGCGGCGGAGGCGATGGAGAAGACGGAGGAGGTGACGACAACGAAGAAGCGATAAAAGAACAGGGACAGACTGGTCACGTACCACGACATACTGACACACTACACGAAACAAAGAGAAGCATACCCACAACACCACAAACAACTCGACAGGTCTCAAGAAACAGATTGGAGAAGATTGCAAACCAGAACGTTCCGAAACCCAGTTCACATAAACAGAATAAATTCAACACAATACCCAGACGCGAGCTGCAAGCTCTGCAAACACGAACACGTAGACATGGCACACATCTTATGGAAGTGCACACAGATCAGATCAGTATATTTAGAGGACAAAATAGAACCGGACCTTCTCGAGGAGCGATGGCTAAGCGCTCTGACTAGCTCGGAACTGACCAATTATGGGCTATCCAGCGGGCCCGGGCAGCGGTGGAAAGGCTATGCCTCACCGCACATAATGCCCGGGTGGACTGAGTCCGTGCTGGCAACCTCGCAGGTCCTTCTCCCATTAAAGCTTTTTTCCGTCCGTCCGTCGCTTGTCAAATGCGATGCGTTTCAAATGCCAAACAAATGTACGCCTCGAGGAGCCATCATCTATCCTCTACTATTTAACACCGCCATGTGTAGACCTACACGCACCCTATACGGTGTCCCGCTACTGGTTATACTACTGGGTCCCTAGCAAAAAAGTAGCAGGCCCACCAAGAGGTGGTCACTGCAGTTGTAAACTTTGCCGCACCCAATGGTCTCAGCTATGCGCCTGAAAAATCGGAAATAATGCGCATCCACGGGAAGCGATATCAAAGAAATGGGGACATAGGAACATAAGAATTCAAATAAAAAATCAGCAAATCAATGACGTCATTGTTGCTCAGATGTTTAAATTCTGGGTTCAGAGCAACGGCAGGGCCAGCGAGACCATCAATTTACTAAAGTTGGCAACAAAACAAGTGGAAAAGATGATTTAAAGAATCACCTTCCACAAACAAGGCAAGAACGAAAGCGACAATTTCCGTTTGTTACAGGCGCTCGTAATCAGCAAACTAACATACAGCCTCCCTTTTCACACACTCAACAAGAATGAGGAGGAGCTGGTTGATTCTATTGTCAGAGGCACCTACAAGGTGGTCTTGAGCTTACCGGCAAACAGCCCAACAGACAAGCTCTTTGGCCTTGGCATATACAACAGATATGCCGAGCTTAAGGCGGCAACTTTAATTTCACAAATAAGTCAACTTAACCAGATGACATCGAGCAGGGAGGTCCTGGTGAGAGCGGGCATGCCACGGCATCCACAAAACTTGGAAGAAGTACTGGTGGATATTCCCGGTCCCGTCCGAAGCAGGATCTCAGTTGCTCCTGTCCCGAGCAATATGCATGAAGACAGAAACAAAAACAGACGAGACGAGGGGACGAAATGGCTAGGCAAACTAGTCAAAAGCAGCGAAAATGCCGTTTATGTTTATATCATCATCATCATCAGCAGCAGCAGCAGCATCATCATCATCATCATCATCATCATCAGCCTGGTTACGCCCACTGCAGGGCAAAGGCCTCTCCCATACTTCTCCAACTACCCCGGTCATGTACTAATTGTAGCCATGTTGTCCCTGCAAACTTCTTAATCTCATCCGACCACCTAACTTTCTGCCACCCTCTGCTACGCTTCCCTTCCCTTGGAATCCATTCTGTAACTCTTAATGACCATCGGTTATCTTCCCTCATCATTACGTGTCCTGCCCATGCCCATTTCTTTTTCTTGATTTCAACTAAGATATCATTAACTCGCGTTTGTTCCCTTACCCAATCTGCTCTTTTCTTATCCCTTAACGTTACACCTATCATTCTTCTTTTCATAGCTCGTTGCGTCGTCCTCAATTTAAGTAGAACTCTTTTCCTAAGCCTCCAGGTTTCTGCCCCGTACATAAGTACTGGTAAGACACAGCTGTGATAAAGTTTTCTCTTGAGGGATAATGACAACCTGCTGTTCATGATCTGAGAATGCCTGCCAAACGCACCCCAGCCCATTCTTATTCTGATTATTTCAGTCTCATGATCTGGATACGCAGTCACTACCTGTCCTAAGTAGATGTATTCCCTTACCACTTCCAGTGCCTCACGACCTATTGTAAACTGCTGTTCCCTTCCGAGACTGTTAAACATTACTTTAGTTTTCTGTCGATTAATTTTTAGACCCACTCTTCGGCTTTGCCTCTCCAGGCCAGTGAGCATGCTTTGCAGTTGGTCCCCTGAGTTACTAAGCAAGGCAATATCAGCGAATCGCAAGTTACTAAGGTATTCTCCATTAACTCTTATCCCCAATTCTCCCCAATCCAGGTCTCTGAATACCTCCTGTAAACATGCTGTGAATAGCATTGGAGAGATCGTATCTCCCTGCCTGACGCCTTTCTTTATTGGGATTTTGTTGCTTTCTTTAGGGAGGACTAGGTTGGCTGTGGAGCCGCTATACATATCTTTCAGTATTTTTACATACGGCTCGTCTACACCCTGATTCCGCAATGCCTCCATGACTGCTGAGGTTTCGACTGAATCAAACGCTTTCTCGTAATCAATGAAAGCTATATATAAAGATTGGTTATATTCCGCACATTTTTCTATCACCTGACTGATAGTGTGAATATGGTCTATTGTTCAGTAGCCTTTACGGAATCCTGCCTGGTCCTTAGGTTGACGGAAGTCTAAGGTGTTCCTGATTCTATTTGCAATCACCTTAGTAAATACTTTGTAGGCAACGGACAGTAAGCTGATCGGTCTATAATTTTTCAAGTCTTTGGAGTCCCTTTTCTTATGGATTAGGATTATGTTAGCGTTTTTCCAAGATTCCGGTACGCTCGAAGTCATGAGGCATTGCGTATACAGGGTGGCCAGTTTCTCTAGAACAATCTGCCCATGATCCTTCAACAAATCTGCTGTTACCTGATCCTCCCCAGCTGCCTTCCCCCTTTGCATAGCTCCCAAGGCTTTCTTTGCTTCTTCCGGGCGTTACCTGTGGGATTTCGAATTCCTCTAGTCTACTCTCTCTTCCATTATCATCGTGGATGCCACTGGTACTTCATAAATCTCTATAGAACTCCTCAGCCACTTGAACTATCTCATTCATATTAGTAATGATATTGCCGGCTTTGTCTCTTAACGCATACATCTGATTCTTGCCCATTCCTAGTTTGTTCTTAACTGCTTTTAGGCTTCCTCCGTTTCTGAGAGCATGTTCAATTCTATCCATATTATACTTCCTTATGTCAGCTGTCTTACGCTTGTTGATTAACTCCGAAAGTTCTGCCAGTACTATTCTAGCTGTAGGGTTAGAGGCTTTCATACATTGGCGTTTCTTGATCAGATCTTTCGTCTCCTGCGATAGCTTACTGGTATCCTGTCTAACGGAGTTGCCACCGACTTCTATTGCACACTTTTTAATGATGCCCACAAGATTGTCGTTCATTGTTTCAACACTAAGGCCCTCTTCCTGAGTTAAAGCCGAATACCTGTTCTGTAGCTTGATCTGGAATGCCTCTATTTTCCCTCTTACCGCTAACTCATTGATCGGCTTCTTATGTACCAGTTTCTTCCGTTCGTTCCTCAAGTCTAGGCTAATTCGAGTTCCTACCATCCTATGGTCACTGCAGCGCACCTTGCCGAGCACGTCCACATCTTGTATGATGCCAGGGTTAGCGCAGAGTATGAAGTCTATTTCATTTCTAGTCTCGCCGTTCGGGCTCCTCCACGTCCACTCCACGTCCATCCCGCTTGCGGAAGAAGGTATTCATTATCCGCATATTATTCTGTTCCGCAAACTCTACTAATAACTATCCCCTGCTATTCCTAGTGCCTATGCCATATTCCCCCACTGCCTTGTCTCCAGCCTGTTTCTTGCCTACCTTGGCATTGAAGTCGCCCATCAGTATTAGTGTTTTGTTTTACGTCTCTCAGTAAAACTGGAAGCGTTCGGTGGTCGCTGTCATAGGCAACGGGGCCAGCATAATCCAAAGTGCCCCCGTGGTCACATCCTCGATTGCCAAGGCAGAATGCTTTGCCATCGCCTTGGCAATCAAGGACCGGGAGAGGACGGGAGAGTCGTACAACACCATCATCCCGGACTCTCAGGAGGGTGCCGCTTCTTTATGAATGGCCGCCTCCCTTTCAAGGTTAGCAACCTCCTGGGAAAGGAGCTCAAGAATACATACATACTGGTCTGTTGCCCGGGACACGCAGGCCTGGAGGTGAATGAAAGGGCTGACGCTCTAGCTCGAGTTTTGTGACGGTGTATGAACAGACGGCATTGAGACGTAGTGTTTTGGTTGTTCTTTCGGCACATTTTGACGCAGTGGACACCAGCTTGAGCTGCTTAAGCAAGGAACAACCCACAGTTATGAGCACAATAATAGACAGTTTTATAATAGCGTTTGTCGCCTTACATGCGCTAAACGTAAGCACCTTTGCGGGACATTACGGTGTGCACCCTTTCAAGACTTTTAGTTAACCGTAAGGAAACGCAGACGCAAGGAAAATGTCATAAAATAGGGCGCCATTTATGGCCTCTTGCCAAACGTATCCAACCAAAGACTAATCATTAGCAACCATCCTGTTGCAATGCCTGTTGTTGCTATGCTAACGCATCTGGTTAGGCCTAAGGGCGCCGGAATCGCCCAAGGATCCCAGAAATTGGACGCGCTATGCACTCATCACTAACGTTAAGGTGAGTTTCGAGAAAGATAGAGGTCATTTCAATAGTTATTGGTGATCAACGCGAGTGAGAGCTTAGCCAAGACGATAATTAACGCTGGAGCGGGAGCCATGGATGCCGCCAGGACAACGCTATTTATTAGCGTCCGTAAACATCACGACCGTTAAACTAACCAAATACTAGACAGTTTTTGTTCAGCGCTTGCAACCAATCTTAAGGCATTACGTACCTAAAGAAAAAGCTTCATCACTGCGCATGCTCATAATGTTATTGGGTTTCTGAGGTTTACGCACGCTATGATGATGTACGTTATTTGGCGAGCTGATAATGTACGAATGTTTACGTACGCTAAGAACTAGTGTTGTCGAACATGGCGGCAACATGGCTCCCGCTTCAGCGCGAATTCCCGTAGTTGAAATGAGCTTTCGTTTTCGCTCTCTCTACACTCACCTGAAGCGTTAGTTGTGAGCGCATAGCGCGTCCAACTTCTCATATCATTCGCCTATTGCGGCGCCCGTGCGCCTAACGAGACGCGTCGGCATAGCAACAACAGGATGGTTGCTAATGAATTGCCTTGGCTTGGATACGTTTGGCACGAGGCACTAGATGGTGCCCTGTTTTATAACGTCTTCCTTACGTTTGCGTTCCCGTATACGGTAAACTAAAGGTCTTGAAAGGACACGTGCCGTAACGTCCCGCAATGGTGATTACGTTTAACGTACGTAAGACGACAAACGCTATTCTAAAACTGTTTAATGTGCCTAAGCATACTGCACGGCAACCAGACACTCACTAACGTTCGGAGCATGCGCCGTGAGGACGACGGTATTTCTTACGTACGTAATGCGTTTACGTTTGGTTGCAAAAACAACCAAACGTTGGGAGCAAAACTGTTTAATAGCAAAACAAAATTGCTCAAGCAAACAACCTCATTTTCAAAGATTGTGTTTACAGAATTTTTGCAAGTATGATTTTAAGCACGACGTAGCAATGCCTCGTATCACTAGTTTAGTGTGTGCAGAGTCGTATGGTAGGCTTCCATACGCCTGCTATAACACAGTCTGTCGCTTTACTGATTCAATGCTAACGCATTACTGTCGACAGTCATCGTCAGATAGGTTCTGACGCAATTTCTCAAAGTGAATGTTTCTTTGCTTCTTCCTGCGACTCTTCCAATCATGCTGCTGCCGCTGCCGCTGCCGCCACTACCACCGCCGCTACCGCCGCTGCTGCCGCCGCTGCTTCTGCCGCTGACGCGTTGTGCCGTCTGATGTAATGACAACACTTACCTTCTCGGAGGTAATGAACAATAGTGTAAAACAACGCCTCTAGCAAACACGTCTCGCTGTATGTTCTGTGTACTACGAAGACAAAGAGTAAGGGTGCATTGAAGGTAACATTTACCATCACTCTCCACACTCGTGTTGCACTATACGCTGAACATCCGCCGCCAACATCAGCACTAATTATCGTCAGTCAGAGCAAACACCACAGAAAGCTTCGTTTAGGTTGATTGTAACCATGATTTGATAAGCCTAAATTTGTTGTTGTTGTTACCTGTTTGCTAACGAAGTGCAATTCTGACGATCCCCGTGACTTGGACAGCATCGCGCCTTACTTCGCTTCCACTAGATTATCCTGGTGTACTCGGTACTCCACCTATTTTTTGAACGCCGTCTATGTTTACGTTTCGACGCGCTGCTAGCGGCCATTGTGCTTCATGTGTATGACAATTATTCTTGCGCTCGGGCTGCGAAAGCACCCATGCAGGCCACTGCTACTCCGGGAGTCGGTGTATTACTGACGCTGTAGGCATGTTCGCTTGTCTCCCTTATGTCTCTGGACATAGTGTCGTCTGGTAGGATTTTCCGACGGGGTTTTCACGCATTACGTAAACTTAGCGGCGTCACCTTTCCGATCGTGCTCTGCGACAGTGCTTTACCATAGGCTGCCACCTCGTGACATCGTGCACGCGTCCCCGCCAAATGCGCGCTTCTTTGCCTGCACTCTGCGCGTCTAGTCTGCGTCAAGTCGGCGCTGACTGCGAGATCAAATGTTGCGAGCCAGGAAATGCATGAAGAATCGGATGGTCACAGAGACACGTCCTGCATGACTCCTCTCGATCTTTGCGTCAACAAAGCCATCTTGGCCAGGTCAGCAAATGAAAAAAAAAAAAGTAGTAAAAAAAAGCATTTTATTTTTCATCAGTTTGGCACCACGTCGCAATATATTGCAAACCATGAAATGTTAGGGTCAACACATCAGTGCACCGGGAACAAATTATGAAAGCAGACTCCGACTTCATAGTTTTACTATCTGCTACTTTAATGCGACGATTCAGCGATTTACGCATGCTGCGCGACAACTCGCTCTGTCTGTAAACCCGTTGCAGTTATGTTGCTCTCCGTGAGGGAAACAGTCGTGGGAGCGGCTGTCATAGTAATACATCTGTTGAAGAACCATTCCATGGCCTAACCGTGAGGGGCAGTGACAGCCTGCGAAAGAAAATTCAATAAAGGTAAATCAAGTCATGAGACGTAGTTAGAAATTAATGACATAGAAAAACAAAGTATATTTTTATCTCCATATTTTGCTTTGTGGCGACGTTGAGGCCAACCCTGGCGCTACCGAGAAGGAAATATTGATGGTACTTCTTGCTGTTCAAAATTCACCGAAAACATCTGTACAAGATGTACATGCGTCTCAGAAATAGATTGGCAAGCAAGTCAGTTCATTAACTGATCGTGTTGATGGTTTAGAGCACCAACTGAGAAACCTAAGTGTAGTTCCTAAGGGGGTGCAGGATATGGAGACTACGATGTATACGGTTAGAGCAGATATAGCCTCCATTGTTGAAAACCTAGATGACCTAGAAAATCGCAGTCGAAGAAACAACTTGGTCATTTGCGGTCTTGACGAACCAAGCAATGAATCTTCTCAGGATCTTGAAGAGAGAGAGTAAAAGATTTGTTTCACAGCAAACTGGGTATTTCTGTGCCGAATATAGAAAAATGTCATAGAGTTGGAAACAGAAATGTTAGCTATGCACGACCGGCCATGCTTGGGTTGCTCGATTATCATGAAAAAATGTCAATTTTGAAGGCTGCATTCAAATTGAAGGGTACAGCTGTTTCAATATCGCAAGAATTCTCACGTAGAGTTCGAGGAATTCGAAAGAAGCTTTCGAACAGTTCTACTCTAGAAAGAAATAATGGCTCGAAAGTCAAACTTGTGCACAATAAACTGAGCGTAGACACCGTAAGCTTTGGCTGGGATGAAAAGAAAGGTGCACGTGTCCAATGTAAGAAAAATAAAAATTGACGTTTCGTACAAAAGCCTCAGGAGCTTAATATACTTAACGTGAACTGCTAGAGTGTTGTTAACAAAGTCACAGAATTTAAGGGAATATTGGTGACCCATAACCTTGAAATAATTATTCTCACGAAAACATGGTTAAATGCTTCTATTAAAGATAACGAATTTGTTCCTCGTGGGTACAATGTGCACAGGAAAGATCGAGCGAGCAAAGGTGGGGGTGTTGCTTTGCTGTTCAAGGAGCGTTTTAAAATATTGAGAATGCCAGATATACCGTGCATTGAGGGCATATTCCGTAAAGCTTATCATTGCGCAATTAGATATGTATTGGGAGCGTGGTACGAACCACCAAATTCTTCTCCTGATTTCTTTGCTCATTTGCAAAGTTACCTGATTGCTCATGTGAGAGAGAGAGAGAGAGATAAAACTTTATTATGTCCTTGATGGGGTTTAGGGGTGGCGGGGGTCGGGAGACTAACTCCCAATCTCCCCCTTCCTCAGACGGCGCCAGTCCTTGCTTTCTGGCGGCGTCTTCGGCCATCCGGACGGCCCAGAGCTGCTCCTCTGGGTCCAAGCTGAGCAGCAATGTTTCCCACTGCTCGGCCGTAGTTATGATGTGTGTGTTAGTACGGGAAGTGTTAGTGGGTGAGGCTTTGGGGCATTTCCAGATAATATGATCGAGGTCAGCGCGGGCCTCGCACGCTTTGCAGAGTGGGGAGTATGTATTGGGGTACATGCGGTTGTAAAGCACGGGGTTCGGAAAAGTTCGTGTCTGGAGGAGTCGCCAAGTGGTGGATTGAGACTTATTCAGTGTTTTGTGCGCTGGGGGGTAGCGTAACCGCTCTCTGCGGTAGTGCAGGAGAATTTCTCTGAACGTGACCATTCGGTCCCGCGCGTGACCGCGATGCAGAACAGAGGGCTGGTCGGGATCGGAAGACGCAGGAGAAGGATGATGCGCCCGGTGTGCGAGAGCTCGGGCGGCATCGTGGGCGGCTTCGTTTCCAGCCAGACCCGAGTGACCAGGGGCCCAGATGATCTGCACACGGCGTTGCCTTGAGGGAGGAGTGCCAGAGAGAATCGTCTGAGCTTGGTGTGCTATCAGTCCTCTTGTGTAGTTACGAATGGCCGTTTTTGAATCGCTGATCATGCAGTGTGCATAGGTAGCCGCGTAGGCCAAAGCGATGGCCGTTTCTTTTCCTACTTCGGGTTGCGTGGTGAATATTGATGCGGCCGCTGCGAGGCGGTACTGCGAACCCGCGACTGCGACGATCGCGATGGCGTTTTGGTTGGGGTATTCTGCTGCGTCCACGTAGGTTACGTCAGCGGCATGGTCGTAGCGCTTTTGTAGTTGCTTAGCTCTTTCTGCACGTCGCTCCGGATTGTGTTCAGGGTGCATATTGCGAGGTATGGGCGGGATAACTAGCTCAGCACGAATGTTTGGAGGGATGGGTACTTTTGGTCCGAATTGGGTGGTGTAGGTTATGCCTAGGGTGCCTAGAATGTGCCTGCCCGTGGTGGAATTGGCGAGTCGTTCGTATTGGCTAATACGCTAAGCTTCAATTAGCTCGTCTATGGTGTTATGAATGCCGAGGACGTCCAGTTTCTCGTTACAGGTGGTGATGGGAAGATGTAGGGCTTGTTTATAGGCCCTCTTGATCATGGTATTGAGTTTCAGCTTGTCACTTGCATTGAGGCTAAGGTACGGGGCGACATAGGTGATCCTGCTCAGGGCGTAGGCGGTTACCAGGCGTATAAGGTTGCTTTCTTTCATGCAGTGATGTCGATTTCTGATGCGTGCAATGAGGCGAGTGGTTTAGTGCACATGATTATCTAATTGCTTGAGCATCTCCGTGTTTCTGGCGTTTTGTTGGATGCGTAAGACAAGGATATGAATGCTAGGTACAGTAGGTATGCGCTGCTGGTGCATGTGGAGTTCTATCTCGTGCGGGTGAGGGTCTGGACGTCGACTTCCCCAATTAAGCTTGTACAGAAGGAGCTCCGATTTCTGTGGGGAGCACGCCAGGCCGCGCGGTTCTACGTATGCAACGACCTCGTTGATGGCTTGCTGCAGCGTGTCTTGGATGTCCCCGTCGCTGCCCCCAGTGACCCACAGGGTGATATCGTCTGCGTAGAGGCTATGCTTGAGGTTGGGGATGCTAGCTAATGCAGGCGGTAGTCCGAGCAAGGCAACGTTAAACAGAAAAGGGGATAGAACCGATCCTTGCGGCGTGTCTTTGCTGCCGAAATGAATAATTGGCGACTGCAACCCTCCGATGGTAATGGTGGCCGTGCGACCGGTAAGAAAATTCTTCACGTAGTTATATGTTCGGTGTCCAAGCTGGAGTTGTGCCACTTGGTTCAGTATGGCCTCATGCGTGACGTTATCGAAGGCCTTGGTTAGGTCTAGCCCTAAGATGGCTCTGGTGTCCAGCCTGGAGCTTTTGTGGCCATCGATAATTTGGTGCTTGAGCTGAATCATAATATCTTGAGCAGAAAGTTTCGGGCGGAAGCCAACCATGGTATTCAGGAAGAGGTCGTTGTCGTTCATATGTCTTTGTAAGCGGGTGAGGATGACGTGTTCGAGGACCTTTCCGACACATGAAGTGAGGGAGATAGGGCGGAGGTTTTCGAGTAGGAGGCGCTTCCCGGGTTTGGGAATCATAATAATTTTGGCTTCTTTCCATTGTGAGGGGAGGTTTCCAATTTCCCAGTATGCGTTAAAATAAACTGTGAGGGCTAGTATAGAATCCTCATCTAGGTTGCGAAGCATTTTATTAGTAATGCCATCAGGCCCCGGGGCCGAGTTAGGGCGGAGTGCGAGGATGGCTTCACGTACTTCTGCTGCTTGTATGGGCGCGTCCAGGTGGTCGTTAGCGGTTCCTGTGTGTGCTGGAGTGGGTGTAGTAGGTTGAGGTCCTAAGTATCGGTCTATCAGCTCTTGAAGAACTTGTGCGTCCATGCCCGGATGGGTGTGAATAATTTTTTGCCTGTTGTGTGTTCTTGTTGTTGGTCGGATCGAGGAGGCAACGGAGGATATTCCACGTTTTGGGCAGGTTTGGTTGCCGCTCCATGCTGTCGCATGTGCTGTGCCAATTTTGACGAGTAAGTTGTTGTGCATAGTCTTCGATGTGATGGGTGAGAGTACTAATACGTTTCCTGAGCGTTGGGTTGAGCTTGTTGCGTTTGTATCTGCGTTGCAGACTTGCGAGGGATTCCCACATATGCAGTAACTTGCTACCTACCTCCTGCAGATTGGCTTCCTCAGGCACCAATTTAGTTGCTTCACTCGCGTCTCGCTGCAAGGATGCAACCCAATCTTCGAAAGGGGGTTGGGTACCCGAGAAAGAGGTGAGGGCTCTGGCCTGCCGGAAAGCGTCCCAGTTCGTTATGCGGAGTTGACGGCCCTTAGACTTTCGCGGGCCCGCTCGAACGGTTGTTTGGATTAAACAGTGGTCGCTGCCCAAGTTGTCTTGTGTGTTGATCCAGTCTGCTTGTGGAATTAGTTTTGCGAATGTCAAGTCCGGAGTAGTGTCTCTGCTAAGGCTGTTTCCCATACGAGTGGGACAAGTTGGATCCGTGACAAGAGTAAGACCTAGATCCTGTCCGTCAAGCCATAGTTGTCTTCCCTTTCGGCGGTCCATTGGGTATCCCCACGCCACCGCAGGGGCGTTTAGGTCCCCTACGATGAGCAGGGGGGCTCCCCTAGCTACTTGATCAGCTTTGGTGAAAAGTCGTAGAAATCTATGTTGTTCTTTGGGGCTGCTGTACACATTGAGGATGAAGAGGCCCTGTTGCTTGCGCCTTGCAAACGGGATGATCTCCAGGAAAATGTGGGCGGCGTATATGTATAACCGGAATGTTTCGCTTAACTAGTGTGGTCACTTGAGGCCTGCGGTTATCATCGTCAACTGCGGTGTATGCTGCGTATCCCGACAGCTTAGCCGCTTCTCCGGTCTCTTGTAATGCGATAACATCGGGGGAAGTATGTGGCGCGAGAGAGGTAATGTATTACTCTAGGTGTGCTCGTTTTCGCCGGGCGCCCCGGCAGTTCCACTGCCAAATGCAGTAGGTAACACGTTCTGGATCACTCGCAGCCATCTTTGTCGGGACGCGAGTACGGCTTCTTTAGGGGACCTGCTCTGGGGCTGAGTAGGGTGTTTTCCAATTCTGTCAAACGGGTGTTGTGATTTTGAGCCCGAGTCGCGACCATGTCTTCAAGCACTTTGCGAGTGTCGTCCATGTTTTCCTGTCGCTGTTCTCTTGCCGCAAAGGCTTGCTCAATTCTGGGCAGTAGTAGCGTTTCTAATTTCGCAGTAAGGAGATTGTCCGTTGCGCGTTCGAGAGCCTTTGCAATGGAGGCGTCGAGCAATGTGGCAAGCTTACAGTCTAATGTTTCGTTGAGGTTGCGTTCTATCCGCTGTTGCAGCTCAGTGAGAGCCTCACAGTTGACGTTTCCTTCTGAAGTGTATGCTGGTGTTGCCGCTTTTGAGATTGGTTCGAGGGCTTTGCGTTTGTGCGGGGTTGGTTGTTGGATGGTTTGCGGGCAATCTATTGCAAGGACAGGAAGGACGTCTGCATTTGATGGTAAGTGTTTGGGTTGTGTGTCTGCAAGTTGTGATTTGAGTTTAGAGTTTTCTGTCTTCAGGTCTTGTATCTCAACAGGTAAGGATCGGAGCTCCTGCATGAAGCTGTGCATGGTAGCGTCGCTAACTGTGTTCACTGGGGTTGCTATAGGTTGTGTGGTGTGACCTGTGTGGGAGACAATGCTGGCCCAGCTTACCTTGGGAGGTGCGTCTTGCACTTTAACTCTGGTCGTTCTAAGGCTTGCGTTTCCTTGCTGCTGCCGCGGGGTTGAATTCGGTCCGCTCCAGGAGTGACTGCGTCCTTGTGACTGACTGCGACCTCGGGAGCCGCTGCGTCCACGAGACCGACTGCGTCCTCGTGAGCTGGAGCGTTGGGGAGCCTGCGGTTGTGGCGTCGACTTCGGTGTTGGCAGAGCTGAGTCTCCATTTGCAGAAGTCGATGGACCCGTCTCCTGGTCCGCTCCTTGCTGTCCCAGTCGTAGGCGTTCCCATCGTCATTGGAGTAGGAGGTGTGGTGTCTGGAAGCGGCGATGGCAGGACTTATCGCCAGTCGGGTGGTCTTTGCCGCAGAGCGCGCAGCAAGGGCGACAGGGGTGATCAGCCGGCGGATTTACTGTGTCCCAGCTCTTGCCTTTCTTCTGGGTTGGAGTGGGGCATACATCGGCCCTGTGGCCGACGGTCCCGCAGATGTCGCAGACCTCGATGCGCTTCTTATGTAGATAGCATTTGTATTCTGCTCCGCGGTAGTTGACATGGTAAGGTACTTGCTTTCCGTCGAATACGATGAGCACTGAATTAGTATTGCCCATGCGTCGCGCCTGCAGAATCGTAGGGTTCTTCTTGTAAACGAGACTGTTGGTAATGTCTTCTTCCGTGTCATATGAAGGGATGTTATGTACGACTCCTTTGGCTGTGTCCTCCGGCGGTGTGACGTATGCTGTGGCAGCGTAGAGGATTGCTCCGACGGGGAGACTGCGGATGCGGCAGTATTTTTCGGCGTTAGACATGATTGGCATGCTAACTACAATGACGCTATTATCCGTGCATGAGCGGTAAATGTCGTCCTCTGCTTCTTTGGTTCTTTGCTTCTTTGGTTGCCCGTGATCTGTAGTATTGAGTCGCGTATCTGGACGTCTCCTAGTTTGGACACGTTGAAACCGTCTCTTGGGCGTATGACGATCTTGATATCGTTCTTCGGAAGTCGTGGTTGCTGTGGTGCGCGTGGGCGTAGTGCGGACTGCTGGATACTCTCGGTGCGTGCGCTTGCTGTTGCACGGAGGGATCCGGGTATGAGTAGTGATGATGCCTGCGTAGTGTGTCGTTGCTTACGGTGGCTGACAAGCCACCCTGCTTCAACGGTAACTTCTTCGGGCGCTATTTCCGTGCCTTCAACCTCTACTACCTCCATAATGACGGGAGCGGCTGCGCTTACTTGATCTCACGGGGATGCGAGTCGCTGGGCGAAGTCCCCGGGAGCCGGGACTGCGACAGCGACGCCGCGCACCTTCGTAGCTGCGGCGCACCTGTTTCTCGGGCAGACGGAGCAGCTGAAGATCTTGTTAGGGTTAGCAACTTTGTGGTCGTAGAAACCCTTCTCCTGGGTCCCTCGCGTCGGGACTGGGCTTGATCGGTAGCTGACCACTTCCGGAAACTGGTTCTGACGTTAGTTTGGGTCCAACGGTGATTGTTTGGCCACAAGAGTTCGAAATATACGGAGCCCATACGAGGCGCGCGCACTCCGTCAGCGTCGTCGTCGTCTTCCCTGCTCATGTGAAGCATGGTGATCGATTCTTTCTGGGCGGAGTCTTCAATATGCCAAACGTGTATTGGTTAACCTTGACACAAGACGTTTCTAATGACAAGCTGCAAGAACGGTTGTTTGATATGATTTTTTTCTTTTGATCTGCGCCAAGTAGTTGACAGTCTCACTAGAATACAAGGTAACTGCTGCTCCATCCATGATCTGTTTTTCTAAAGTGGATCTATTACGGGGCAAGCAAAGTGCGAAGTACTGTCTGGAATTTCCGATCACTCTCCTGTGTTGTTGACCCTTTCGGGCGTCTCTGTGAACGAATCCGTTGATGTCACTTCTGTGCTCAACTTCTCGCGCGATGATGATGTCGCCATATTGGACATGCTTTCGTTTAGCACAGACATCCATACACTGTGGTATCAATTTAAAGATATTGTAAATGATTGCATAAAGCGCTTTGTTCCTTGCATGTTAAAGAAAAGAAAAGCCAAATCTCCTTGGATTTCTCGGGACACATTGCAATTAAGAAGACGATTAAAGCGCCTGAAGACAAAAAGAGGTACCGCAAGAGCTTTGGACGCTTTGCTTAATAAAATTTCCGAACTCTCTTCCGAGCTAAAAATGAAAGTTTCTTCAGACAAGCAACGCTACTTTGGGGACAAACTTCCTAAATTTATTTCAACATCTCCTGAAAAGTTGTGGAGGCTAATTTCTCCCAGTAAGCAAATTAATGATGCTTTTGTCATAAATGGTGTTTTGAGTGATGATAGTGCAGTAATAGCAGATGCATTTACCTCACACTTTAGATCTCTGTTAACACATGGCAATGGTTCATTGCCATACTTTCATGCTTCATACCCCCCTATGTTTGACGTAAGTATTAATGAGAATGGAACACTTAGCATGCTCCTTAACCTTGATATTAAGAAATCACCCGGTCCTGATGGTTTGCCAAATGAATTCTTAAAGCGTTATGCACCATGGGTCTCTAAATATCTGAGTGTACTGTTTTCTAAATCATTAAATGAAGGCGAGGTTCCAATCGACTGGACAACGGCAGCAGTAAAACCCATCTTCAAGAATGGTAATAAGCAGCACGTCTTGAACTATCATCCTATCTCTCTGATTTCAACTTCATGCAAACTTCTGGCACATAAAATACATAACCATATTACTGAGTTCCCTTCAAAGAATAAGGTATCATGCCATCAGCATGGCTTCAGAAAGGGTTTTTCTACACGCACACACTTAGTAACTACTGAACACGATTTAGCCAAGACAAGGAATTTTGGTAAGCAGGTTGATCCAATCTTCATGGACTTTGCGAAAGCCTTTAACAAGGTGTCCCACAAAAAGCTACTCCCCAAACTTGATGTTACTCTGGGTAATCCCAAAACTGCAACTTTGCTTTCTGCATATCTTTCAAACCGATATAAATAAATAAATAAATAAATAAATAAATAAATAAATAAATCATCGTCATCATCATCATCATCAGCCTGGCTACGCCCACTGCAGGGCAAAGGCCTCTCCCATACTTTTCCACTACCCCGGTCATGTGCTAATTATGGCCATGTTGTCCTTGCAAACTTGTTAATCTCATCCGCCCACCTAATTTTCTGCCGCCCCTGATACGCTTCCCTTCTCTTGGAATCCAGTCCGTAACCCTTAATGACCATCGGTTATCTTCCCTCCTCATTACATGCCCTTGCATTGCCCATTTCTTTTTCTTGATATCAACTACGATCTCATTAACTCGCGTTTGTTCCCTCGCCCAATCTGCTCTCTATATCCCCCTTAACGTTACAACCATCATTCTTCTTTTCACAGCTCGTCGCGTCGTCCTCAATTTAAGCAGAAACCTTTTCGTAAGCCTCAAGGTTTCTGCCCCGTAGGTGAGTACTGGTAAGACACAGCTGTTATACACTTTTCTCTTGAGGGATAATGACAACCTGCTGTTCATGATACGAGAATGCCTGCCAAACGCACTCCAGCCCATTTTTACTCTTCTGATTATTTCAGTCTCATGAGCCGAATCCGTGGTCACTACCTGCCCCAAGTAGATGTATTCCCTTACCAGTTCCAGTGCCTCGCATTCTATCGTAAACTGCTGTTCTCTTCCGAGATTGTAAAACATTACTTTAGTTTTCTGCAGGTTCGTTTTTAGGCCCACCCATCTACTTTGCCTGTCCAGGTCGCGACCTAAAGTAAACGGCCCCCTTCATCCGGACGGTTGATAAACGGCCTCCTTCGCGCGTAACAAAGTGGCGGAGGTGTGGAGTAGCGCTCACAACAACGGAACCGTCACTGCCGCAGCTTCGTCGAAGCCGTCTACTTGCCGGCCTCCCGCCATCAGCCGTGACCGTCTTCGAGATGCCAGAAGAAGTAGCCGCTCCGAGGGCAGCGCCTAGCAGTCCACTGCCATACTACCGAGTTCCACTCACCTTCGGAGGTAAAGCGGGGGAAGATTCCGACGAGTGGCTCGTCCACTACAAACGAGTGAGCAAGTCCAACGGGTGGGATGCAACCGCTCAGCTGATCAATGTGGTGTTCTCCTTGATCGATACCGCCCTCATGTGGTACGAGAACCACGAGGACGCGCTTACGACGTGGGAAAATTTTGTTGACGAGTTAAAGGCCTGTTTTGGGGACTCAGTCGCCAAAAAGAAGCTTGCGGAGCAGACACTGTCGCAATGGGCGCAGCTACCAGGTGAGACATGCACCACATTTATCGAAGTGTTAAAGCTGTGCAAGGGGGTCAGTGCTCACATGTCTGAAGAAGATAAAGTTGGACATTTGCTGATAGGAGTGGCTGAGGATGTGTGCAATTTTCTAATTGGAAAGGAAAGCCCCAGTTCTGTGTCCGACATCATACGGCATTTCAGAACTTTTGAAACGCTCAAGGTGCGTCGGATTGCGCCAAAGTTTGGTCGGTTAGCAAACGTTACGATGGTTGCCAGTGTGGCAACCGTTACGACAAGCCCTTGCCTCGACCTTCCTTCGACCATCCGACAGATTGCTCGCGAGTAACTTTCCCGCCACGAAAAGATGTTGCATTCTACTGCTGACCACCATGGTGTGTACACTTCACGTGAGGGTATGATGGCGCCACATTCGGCCCCTTGGCAACCGATGGCTAGCGCAGCGGCCGTAGAGTACAGCGCAGCCCCACAGTCGAGTACGACAACACGCCCTCCGACTCCGCGCTATGACCAACGCGCTCTGTGCCTTCTCTACGCCCGATGTATCGTCGTGACACACGCCACGAACCAGCCCACTACATGAGGGAAAATTATAATATCCAGTTCACCGACGAACCACCAAGGTTTCGATCTCTCCCGGTATGTTACTCCTGTGGCGTCCAGGGTCATAACACGTGGTTTTGCAACCAGCATATGAACACGTGGTATGGCCAGCCCTCATAGTTCTCTCGGCCCTCCGAACGGGCACACGGTGCCCCGTGGCCAGCTCACGTATCATCTGGCGACGAGTATTGGCCGAGCCGCTCCCGGAATCGTTCCCCGGCATCTGACAGGAATTTGACACCCTCAACGCAACGTCGTGCTCCCCGTTCTCCCTCACCGCTGCGTCGCACCACGTCCCCTTCGTCACCAGTCTTCGTTTTCCTCATGCGTAACAATCCTCTCGTCACTGGCCTAGTTTTAAACTCCAAGAAATAGCAGTTCGGACACCGCCAAACCGTTGTGCTTGGGCACCTCGTCGATAAGGATGGCATCAGCCCTGATCCGCCCTGAACAGCTCCTGAAAACAGCAGCTCTTGAAGCGTTCAGTGTACCGCGCTCTGTCAAGGAGCTCCGTAGTTTTCTGGGGCTTTGTTCCTAATTCCACCGCTTTATTCCTAAATTAGCCGATGTCGCGTATCCGCTGACATGCGTGCTACCAAAGGACACCCCCTTTGAGTGGACTCCGGAGTGCGACTCTTCTTTACGTCAGTTGAAGTTTCTGCTGACGTCACGACCGGTTCTTCAACACTTCAGTCCTTCAGCTCCGACGGAACTCCATACGGATGCCAGTGGCACAGGTATTGGTGCCGTGCTAGTTCAACGCTACGGTTACCGCGAACACGTGATCGCATATTCAAGTCGCTCATTAAGTAGGCCCGAGCAGAATTACACTGTCACGGAACAAGAAAGCCTCGCGGTAATATTTGCGGTTCAGTGGTTTCATTCTTACCTGCACGGACGCCCCTTTACATTGGTAACCGACCACCACTCATTGTGTTGGCTTGTGAATATTCGTGATCCTTGTGCCCGCCTTGCACGCCGGGCGCTCCGACTGCCAGAATACAGCCTCACCGTCTCTTATAAGAGCGGTCGACGACACAGTGATGCGGACTGCCTCTCGCGTGTGCCACTTAGCACTACGAACTGTGACGCCGACGACTTTGATCACCTCGTGGCTTCTGTGTTTCCGCGTTTTCCAGATTTTGACTGTTTCAAAGCCGAACAGCGAAAAGACGCTAAATTAACACCGATCTTCACCGCTGCGACTGCCTCCACGACAGCAAACCATTTCTGTGTACGTGATGGACACCTGTATAAGAAGCACTTTTCCAGCACTGGCGCACGTTTTCTCCTAGTAGTACCGGAGAGCCTTCGCACAGCGATCCTGAGTACTATGCACGACGACCCTACGTTTGGCTATTTAGGTTCGGCGAGGACGCTCTACCGGATTCAGGAACAATTTTATTGGCCTGGAATGCGGCAGTATGTTGAGACGTATGTGGCCAGCTGCATGCAGTGTCAGAGCCACAAACGGCCATCTACTGCTGCAGCTAGTCTACTGCAGCCGATCCCGCCTCCAAGCACGCCTTTCCAAGAAGTGGGCATTGACTTCGTGGGCCCTTTTCCAAAATCAGCCAATGGAAATCGTTCGATAGCTGTTTGCGTCGACTACCTCACACGCTACTGTGAGACGGCGGCCGTGCCCTCCGCAACTGCCACTGACGTTTCAACGTTCCTGCTGCAATATGTCGTCCTGCGACGTGGTCCGCCTCTCGTGATCATCAGCGACCGTGGACAATTCATAGCGGATATCGTAGGGGAGCTGCTTCGTTTGTGTGAATCCCATTTGCGTCACTCGACACCATACCATCCACAAACGAATGGGCTTACGGAGCGCACCAACCGATCAATTGTAAACATTCTATCTATGTATGTTTCGCCCGACCACAAGAACTGGGATCGTACGGCCTTTTATCACGTACGCGTTCAACACCGCTAAGCACGAGACTACCGGCTATAGCCCTTTCTTCCTGCTGTACGCACGGCCGACACTGTTTTCCCTTTCTGTAGTCACGAAAATCCCACTGTTGCCGAGACTCTATGCCTTGCCGAAGAAGCTCGTCGTATTGCTCGTTTGCGCTCTTTGGCACCGCAGGACAGATCAAGAGCACGCTACGACGTTCGCCACCATCCGGTAACCTATCGCACCGGCGATTTAGTCTGGCTGTGGACTCCAGTACGGAAACGCGGGTTATGCCAAAAGCATTTGGCCACGTACGATGGACCGTTTGTTATTATTAACAGACTCACGGAAGTCGCCTATACCATAGCTCGCCTCACGGCGAGTGGTAGAAGGGCTGCCACGACCCAAGTGGTCCATGTCGCCCGCTTGAAATTGTTCACTTCAAGACAAATAAATTGACTCCCCCGGCGGGCTTCGTCTGCGACGAGAGGAATGTTACGCAATAGGAAAACGAAGACCGGTGAACGTGCTTGCGGTCCCGAGTGGGGGAAAGAAGAGAACGACGCTGAGTTCATCAACCAGCTGTCCGCTCATGCGCTAACCTTCGCGACCTAAAGTAAACGGCCCCCTTCATCCGTAAGGGTGATAGACGGTGTCTTTTGCGCGTAGCAATATGTTTCATTTAATAACCATGCCTCTCGGAGGCTTCCCGTTGACTCTGGCGTTCCACATGGTTTGGTGCTCGGACCACTTTTGTTTCTTGTCTTTATTAACGATATCGTTAATGACATTCTCATGAAAATTAGACTGTATGCGGATGATTGTGTAATGTATTCACAAATAGATAGCGTCAGTGACCAATTACGACTAAATGAAGTCTTTCAAAAGTCATGGAATTTTGTAGCGATTGGCAAATGGCTATCTATTTTGACAAAACTGTATTTATGAAAATTTCGCACAAACATAGCAATCTGCACTTTCAGTACTCGGCGTGTATTCTCTTGCTATCTGAGGTTGAGCACATAAAATATCTTGGTATTTGGATTTCTAAAGATCTTAGATGGAACATGCACATCAACACTGTGCAATTCCGCCAATCAAAAGCTTTTGTTTCTCAGGCGGGCTTTGAGACTGACAACACCTGAAGTTCGCCTTCTTGCATTTAATGCAATTGTGCTGCCGCTTTTAGACTACGCATCTATAATTTGGTATCCTTTCACTAAAGAGACATTGATAATATAGAAGGTATACAAAAGCGGGCGGTTCCTTATATATATAACAGCTTTAGGCGCACGTCGATGACAGCCTTGCTAAACAGAGCCAATCGGCCAACTCTGACCCAAAGTAATCGTGTTCTCAGAGTAAAGCTTTTGTTTCAGCTCATCTAGGGACACTACAGCATAGATATTTCCGAGCTTATTTCCTTTTCAACAGGTTATGCTACAAGACAACGGCATGCACTAACAATTACCCCCTTCACTAGCCGCAAAATTGCTTTAAATACTCATTTCTTCCCAGCGTACTAACTGAATGGAATCAGCTGTCCAACGATGTGGTGTTGCAACCATCCCTGAATTTGTTTATGTCCCATATTGTGTAATTTGCTTATTCTTCTTTTTCGCTCTGTTATATTTGCACTTGCAGTAGATGCATTGATTCAGTTGTATCTTTTATTTCATGATATAGTGTCTTTTTACTAGTACGTGTGCATATATTTTTTTCTCTTGTTTGTCATGCTAATCATGCCATAATGATGTATCCTCATCCTGCGAAATTCCCGTAACGGGATTGCAGTATTTCTAAATAAATAAATAAACAAATATCTCAAGCTATTAGCAGAGGTGGTCGGTTAGCAGTCAGTGCCTTTTACAACTTCGCGCTGCTCTTCTATTGTAACCTTCACCTACGTCAGTCTAAGTACACGGGTGTTTTTGCATTTCGCCCCAATCGAAATGCAGCCCCCATGGCCGGGGTTCGATCCCGTGGCCTTGTGCTCAGCAGCCAAACACCATAGCCACTGAGCAACCACGGCGGGTTCACGTACTATCGTACAGGGTCCTGTGCAGCGCGGCAGCAGCTTTGCAGACAAGCCGACGCGGTGACATGGTGTCCATAGGAGGACAACGGAGCCAGGTGATAATCGAACGTCCCGATGTCGGCTGTCGTACCAGATCTTCTGCGTGGCCTAAGACTCAGTGAGCTGGGAGCCGGCAATCTGGCGTGCCCTGCGAGCCGGGCGAAGACGTCTTGAGTATGTACAGTGGGAGTGTTCGTGGTGGGAGGAAGCAGTATGTCAAAGTGCAAAGAAGGTTGGCGGCCGAATAAAAGGCAAAAGGTGAAAATCCAGCGGTCGCGTGAAGGGAGGAATTATAGGCGAAGGTCACAAAGGGTAACGTGCTGTCCCAATCACTGTGGTCGTCAGAAACGTACATGGACAGAATTTCTGCCAACGTGTGACTGAGCCGCTCCGTCAGTCCGTTTGTCTGCGGGTGGTAGGCGGCGGAAAGCTTGTGCTCGGCAGAACAGGAACGAAGTAGGTCTTCAGCTACTCGGGACAAGCAGGTGCGGCCGCGATCAGTAAGGGGCTGCCGGGGTGCGCCATGATGAAGGATGACGTCATGTAAAACGAAATCTGTCAGCTCAGTCAAACAGCTTGGCGTAAAGCTCGCTGATCGTGCACCATGTCGCGTAATCAGTGGCAACAACGAGCAACCTATTGCCAGATTTTGACGTCGGAAAACTGCCGAACATATCTAGACCGACGAAAAGAATGGTTCTGAGGGTCGATGGGGTCAAGACGTTCAGCGGGCAGCACAGCTTGTTTTTGCGGCGCTGACAGAGCGCAGAGGCTGCAAAGTAGTGGTGCACAGAGTGGTACAGGCCTGGTCAGTAGAAGTGGCGCTGTACACGATCGCAAGTACGCGAAACGCCGCGGTGGCCTGCAGTAGGGGCGTCATGCAAATGCTCAAGAACTGATGTCCGGAGATGGCGTGGTAGAACGAGCAAAAGTTCTGGCCCTTCAGGGCGTAAGCTGTTACGGTAGAGAACGTCGTCACAGAGCACGAACATGCGCAGCGTGGGCTCCGAATGTCTAGAATTGAGACGGTCGATGAGAACACGTAAGCAGTCATCACGCCGTTGTTGAGTGCGGATGTCGTGTAGATCAGTAATGGACAGGACGAAAGAGTCGGACGCAAGAGTGCGTCATATTGAGGGCGCAAGACAGGATAGCGAGAGAGGCAGTCGGTGTCCTTCTGCAAGTCGCCTGACTTGTATCAAACCACTAATGAATATTCTTGTAGCCGTAACGCTCATCTACCCAATCGTCCAGTGGGGTCATTAAGCGAGGAGAGTCAGCACAAGTCATGGTGATCATTAATCACGGAAAATGTGCGGCTGTACAAGTAGGGGCGGATTTTGGCCCGACTGCCTAAACTAACACCTGTACTCCCGTTCGGTAATTGAAAAATTGGTCTCCGCGGGTGACAGGAAGTGGCTGGCGTATGCAATTATGCGCTCCGCGTTACGCTGCCATTGAACAAGTAAAGCACCAATTTCATGGCCACTGGCACGCGTGTGGAGTTCAGTCGGGGCAGATGGATTATAATGAGCTAGCAATGGCGAAGCCATGACAAAGCGTACGAGGGCGGAGAAGGCTTTGGCTTGAGCAACGCCCCATTTGAAAGCAACGGCCTTCTTAAGTAAGTCGGTGAGTGGGCAAGCGGTTTCGACAAAATTCTTGATAAAACGACAGAAATACGACCATAGCCCAACAAAGCTTCTTACGTCTGCCGTGGAAGACGGAACAGGAAAGTTCTCGACAGCGTGAATCTTGTCAGGGTCGGGTTGAACGCCAGCGGCACTGACGAGATGGCCAATAACGGTAATTTCCCGTCGTCCCAAGTGGCACTTGGATGAGTTCAATTGCAGGCCGGCGCATCGGAAAACAGCAAGAATAGGCGATAGACGAGTTAAATGACTCGTGAAAGTTTCTGAAAAAACTATGGCATTGTCTAGATAACACGGACATGTGGACAATTTATAGCACGGAAGTAAGGAGTCCATCATTCTTTCGAAGGTTGCCGGGGCCTTCCAAAGGGAGAACGGCATAACCTTGAATTGGTAGAGGCCACCAGGTGTTATGAGGACAGTTTTCTCAAGGTCCACGACATCTACCGAGATTTACCAATAGCCCAATTGGGGGCCTATCAATGAATAATTGGATCCGTGCAAGCAGTCCAAGGCGTCATCAATACGCACCAAGGGGTAGACATCCTTGCCTGTGATTTTGTTGAGGTGTCTGCAATACACACAAAACCGCCGACTTCCGTCCTTCTTGACAAGGACAACAAGGGGCGCCCACAGACTGCATGAAGGCTCGATAACGCCTTTAGTCAACATCTCATCGCCTTCTCCTTGTAACACTTGTAGTTCACCATGTGGAACACGGAACGGCCGGTGGCGTATTAGATTGGCGTCTCCGGAGTAAAAACGATCGGTGACTACATATATCTGGGCTAAAGGATGGCCGTCAAAGTAACAAATGTCGGGGTAAGTTTCCAAGAGACAACGGAGGTCAGTAGCTTGTGCTGAAAGAAGATCAGGTGCAAGCATCTAGCTAGGTTTATCTCTGAGAGTCGGTGAATCGGAGGTTCCTGTAGATGGCGACGAAATTTCAGCTTCAAGAGCCGATATCTCGCAATCGTTCATAGGTGAGATGTTGCCCAAAGACTTGCCCATGGGAAGAATTTGATGTGAGCAGTTAAGATTAAGGAGAAGGAGCGAAGTCTGCTTGCCTGTAACAGTGAGCACGGCAGGTGGAACGGCCAAATTTCTTTCAAGCAGTATGTCAGCGGTATGGCATAGTATATAGACACCGTCTAAAACAGATGGCAACAAAAGTAGAGTAATGTACGTAGTGGCTTGAGGCGACAGGCGGATGTCTTCGGGAGAGCATAACAGTGGTTGATTGAAAAGATGAGTACTCCCTCTTCCCAATATCTAACTGCAAGGTCACCATATTGCCCTGAAGATATAATATATATTATTGGAAGTCATAATTGATTCGAAAAAAAGTTTCATCCCTCACATGAAATACCTCAAGGCCAAGTGCCTGAAAACAATGAACATACTAAAAATCATCACGCTTATAAATTGGGGTAGTGGTAGAAGATGCTTAATGAATCTCTACAAAAGTCTTATACGATCGCGTTTAGACAACGGGGCTCATCACCCCCGTAGTCGAAAGAGGAACCGTTACAAAAGAGACATTACAGGAGGTAGTAGACGTCGTAGCGAGATACGCGGAGGCAAGCAAACTTCAATGCGCTCCGAAGAAGTCGGAGCTCCTCATAAGCAAGAAGCGCTCTTGAGGACGATCACCAGCCTGGGCCGCTATTTTGTAGCGATGCCTTATGCCTTATTCTATGCTATTCTTATCATCCACCACACACGGCCGCCTGATCCCGTTGATAATGTGGGCAGACCGTCGCTCTGACCACTGGCCAAGCGCGAAAAGCCTGAAAAAGCATAGAATCGGAAAAGGCATCGCTACAAAATACCGGCCCTGAGCACCAACCATCGGCCTGCGAATAGGCCCTAGAGAAATCTCCACCGGAGACAGACTTCGTATCCTCGGTTTACACTTAGAAAAAGACGAGGCGGGTGATACGACATAGAAAAGCTGCAACACACGACCACACAGATCTTCCGCATGATGCAACGAATTACCAGCAGGAAGAGGGGACTCAAGGAACAGGACCTGATCCGACTTGTGCAGGCTGTGTTTGCGAGCTGCATCGCGTATTGGGCACCATGTATAAATTTGAGCCATGCTGACACGCAACGCGTGTAAGCGAGCGCTCGGGCTCCCAGCAGGAACGGTCGCTTTTCCCCACGACAATACTGGCGCGCACAGCTAGCCACAGGAAATCATAGAGGCCCACCTGGTAAGCCAGAAAGGAAGGCTACTACATGGGCTGGCAAATATACTTTGCATTTGTATCATGATACGATACAAGATAGTCGGGCAACAAGTATTTGATATATAGATGTATTTATTTATTATACATAATTTTAAGGCCTAGTGGGCAGAAGAGAAAGGAGTGGTGAAAATGTGCAATATATGCAGTAGAGGGCAAGAATAGAAAATCAAACTATAAGGCACCTTGAGCGGCGATCTTAACGTTGGTGGTGTAACAAATTCAGACTGTGAAGGCGGGAAGGTCGTTCCATTTAGTGACTTTTCTTGGCAAAAAGGAAGAATGGCGCAAATTAGTTCGACAAAATGGCACTTCAATTTTGTGTTGATGGTCGATGCGAGACTAGATGTAACTAGGTGTGGTCAAAAGATTTTCTTTAAGAGAAGAATTAAAGTAATACATTCTATGAAAACGACAGAGGCGAAAGTGCTTGCTACATAACCAGAGGTCAGGTAGATCTAGGGTTCTTTTCATGGACGTGACGCTAGAGTGACGGGAATAGTTTGAGAGGATAAAACGGGCGGCATGGTTCTGGATGCTTTCAAGGGAAATGTCAAGATTGGCATGAGCAGGGCCCCATACGGTACAAGCATATTCTATGTTTGGACGGGTGAGTGTCTTCTATAGAGTAAGCTTTAGTGAGGTGGGTGCTGATGCAAAGTTTCGTCTCAAATAGCTTAACGTTCGGTTAGCATGCTAATGATAGTTACTTAGTGATGTTAGTTAGTGACTGTTAGTTAGAGAGTTAGTGTTAGTCATTAGTGATGTTAGTTAGCATGTTAGTTAGTGGATCCACGTGCCAACGTGGAATCCCCTACCCCGCACAATCAAGACGCATCTTACCTACCACACCCAGCACTTGTGTCTTCGATCTGCTCCTACGCAGATTTCCAAACCAGGCTACATACGCCGTGACAAGCCGCGCGCCCGCATCAGAACAGCGATGGTTGGGGATACGAGCACAGGTCTAATTGTTGCTCCCTCGTCCTACAAGTCATTTGATTTACTTAGGTCTTACTGGTACTTGCTGTCTTATACCGCAACCGCTGCTGCTGCTACTGCTGCTCTGTTGCACTTGTGTTTTGACCAGTTTTCCAACTTGTGGATTCGCGATGCATATGCATATTGAATTAGCTAAGAGAATAGATGACCTTGAAGCAATATTTGACCATCGAATGACAGAACTCACTGGCAAAATCGGACTTGATGTCAAAATGAAGCTTCGAGAATCGGGATTTGATCTCAGTGCTTCTAAATTGGAAGTTACGAGCGTGGATACTAGCCTCAATGTGCTTAATGACATTATTGAGGCAACCCGTGATCAAAAGAAAAAGCTTTGTTCTGCCAAGAAAGATATGAAAAATTGAGAATGAAGCTCTAAAAAAGAAGGCGGCTGCCCTCGAGCAGTATAGCCGGCTGAACAATGTTCAGATTAAGGGCGTCCCTCTACGCAAGGGGAGGACTGTGTTGTCATTACACAGTCCATTGGCAACAAAATGCTAAAAACAAAAAAAATATGCTGCCCCAAATATTCCGTGGCTGACACCTAATCTATTAAAATGCCTGCAGGAAAAGAACAACGTATACAAAAGAAAAAAAATCACCGTTTAATATTAATATACAGAGGTGTTCTCAATATTGCTCAAGCACTATAGTAAAATTACTTAAAGCCGCTAAAATGGCGTACTTCGAAGAGAAAATAAAACTGGCTGGGAGTGACGGCAAAAGTGGAAAATTTTGAGTTCCTTCCGTGGCACAACTACTACGCATTGAGAGATAACGTTGATTCTCTCGGGGAACGATGTGATTGAAAACCAATCACACATTGCGAATGCTTTCAATGACTTATTCGGCATTGTTGACACTACCCCTCAACTACACATGCTCGCGATTATCATATTCTTTTTTTTCTTTATCCGGCTTCACCTGAAGACGTTTACCACGTTATCATCAGTATTAAGAACACAGGTGCTGGTTTTGATAATTTTTCTGCTGCCAACATAAAAATTATAGCACATTTAATCTGTGATGTTTTCTGTCAAATCGTCAATAGTGTATTTATAACTGGGTTCTGCTTAACAGCGCTGCAGAAAGTAAGAATTATTCCCGTCTTTAAGAAAGGAGACAAGCGATTAATCTCTAATTGCGGCCCCATAGCAATTCTTTCATTTTTCAGTAGAGTCATAGAAAAATTTTCTGCAGGATATTTAAGAACTTATCTAGACAAGTTTGGTATCCTTCTAACAATCAGTATGGTTTCAGATCAGAATGCTCAACTGAATTGGATCTAATGTCGGTAACAGATGAAATTAAATTTGCCATTGACATCGCTAATGTCGTTGGAGGTGTATTTATTGACCTTTCAAAAGCTTTTGATTCGATTATGCACGACATTTTATTGCAGAAACTGGAGTCAATCGGTGTATCTGGGTCCCCATCATAACTAATTCATAGTCATTTGCATGATCGTGAACAAAAGTACATGTGTCTGGTACCTATTTTAATCCTCAAACCATCAACATATGCGTTCCGCAGGGGTCTGCTTTTATTTCTAATTTACATCAATGATATTCCACTAAGTCCTGTACATTCTTCCTGTATACTTTGTGCAGATGATACCACTCTAATAACCGCCAATAAAGATGTTGACACCATGTTGTTCAAACATAATACAGATTTAATAAATGTTGGTGAATGGTTAAAAAGAATAAATTGAATAGAGATACTAAAAAATCTAAATTCATCATATTTTCTCTATTAACAGAATTATTCCTAACAATTCATTTGCCTATGTGGGTGATTCTCGAATTCGTGCAAGCTCTAGTGCAATGTTTCTTGCGGCCAAAATATATGAACAATTAAAGTTTCACTTGCTTATCTCATTGCTCCCACGAAAAGCATCATATGCCGTTCAAATTTTATTGAAAGTTCGTCCTTCCTTTAGTTTTGAAATATTGTTGTTGCTTTATTACGCTTTCTTTAGGAGCAACATTGTCTGTTGCATCTCATCGCGGGGAAACGCGCACGTTGCTCATTGATCAACCATTCATCCCCTCCAGAATCAAGCAATAAGAATTATATCATTGAGCAGGTTCATGTCCAATGCGTCCTCCTTACTCTACTCACATGATATTTTATCGGTTACAAAACCGAACAGATACTTTCTCGCCATTCTTATATATAAATATATGCATAGAAGGCTTCCAAAAACTTTACTGCACACTGATCAGTTTCCTCATGTATCATCAACTCGCTTTGCAAAATTAACTATCCTTCTCTTACCTAAACCCAGGACTAACTATGGCAAGTCTACAGCTCATTTCTGATCAGCATCATCTTGAAATTCCTTGAATGTAGCTATTTGCGGCGAGCTCGACCACTGGAAAAGCTAGCGCCACCGTCGGCGTGACGTGGCATGAGGGATCACGTGGACACAGCGGCCGCGTCGGCTGCTTCGGAAGCGCCAAAGTGAGCTGAAAACGAAAGTTTAAAGTCCCACCTGCGCCGCGGTTCTGATTAAGTGGTGAGGCTTTACCGCCTTGTGTGTCTGCTTGACACCACTTGAAAGTACTATAATAGGTAGTGGGTGCCTTTGGAGGCGTGCGGCATGGTAGGCTACTGCTCGGTGCCGCAGTGCCGGACGCACGCAACGGAGCCCGGCGTCAGCCTTATTCACACGTAGCCGCAGGGTAAGGAGCTGCGTGAAGCTTGGCTGGCGAAACTTAGAACCGGCAGATAGCCATCGGCTACAACTCGGGTATGCAGCAAGCACAGGTGCGAGGAAGATTTCTGCTACGGCGCCGGGACTGCGATGTTCGGTGAGTAGCAGAAAACGCGCACCGAGACGCTCGCCCGCGCCCGCTGCCCGGCTAATGTCATGACGGTTTGGTCTATGAATTGTTGATGCAAGATACTGGCAAGTTCACTGGAACGGAAAGGGAGCGGTAAGACGCACAATATAAAAAGGCACGGCATATGGTCATGTTTGTGTCATGAATTAATGCACTGGATTACGAAAATCAAGCAGAGGGAAATCGCACACTGAGAAGACCGATAAACACACAGTGCGACGCAACTTGAGAAATAATATTGAAATGTCCAAGAATTTAGAAGACAAAAAAAAAAAAGATTAAATCGTCGCGACGGCACATCACAGTCGCCGTAGCTAGCGTCGAAATCTCTATAACGGAATTATTTTTAACAGTTCTGATAGCGTCCACGCAACAATGGTTGCTAGTGTACTGTCAAATGCTCATATGCTACGGCCTAAAGCTCACGGCATGGTGCGAAAACACGCTCACAGCGAAAGCAAAACATTGTGCGCGGACATGCTTGCAGACGCGCAGTCGGTCGCTGCGAACCCGTGCGATCGCTGGATTGAGGCTCGATTCTGTTATGCCTCATTTGGGTATACAGACATTCCACCATAAGAACATATTTCACATAGTTTACTCTCAGCGTTTGCCTACCTTTCACGCAAGAAGCCGGTTTGGGAGACTATTGCGGCGACCGCGCGCAGTGGCGTTCACGTACTGTACGTATTCGGTAAAGAGATAGCGTCTGTAAACGATTCCGTGCTTTGAGTTTGCCCAAGATTATTATATCGACAGTCAAAAACTTCCATCCTTTTGAGAGTACCTGCGTAAATGTCCAGGAGGGTTGCCGCGTGGTGTTTTTATTGAGCGCCGTAAGCGAAACCTATATATGAGGAGCGCGCCGCATGATCCCCCATACTACGAAAGGGAGGCGCTTCCGACAGATGGCGACTCCGTAACTCCTCGCTGCCAATAAAGAAGAAATTCCTTGATATTTTTTGAAAGGCTTTGCGCTCGTACTTGTTAAACTCATAAACACTTCTTAATGTTCACATTAAGTGCTCTCATATTTATGTATACATGTTTTAATTTTTTGCTAAACTGAACATTTTTATAACTCAGTTTTCTGTGCCTACCACTGTTTATCCAAATGTTGCTCTCAGATGTATGATTTTATAACAGGTCTGACTCTCATTCTTGCGACTTTGAGGACTCCTTCTTTATTTATGCCTCATATGCAATGTATTAAATGTAGATTGATAATAAATCTTGAATTCAACATGCACATTCCATGAAAATTTTCTGTTAATATACAGGCCAAGATACTTATAGGAGTTAACAACCGACAAGGCAGTAGAATTAATAGAATACGGGAATACATCAGAAGAGGTAGAGCTAGAGTAGACGCGCATAATTTTGCATTTAGTAGTGTTAAGCTTCTAGAGCCATTTGTTGGACCAGTTGGATACGCTATCCAGGTCGTCCTGTAGCGTACCGGAATAATACAATAGATACAAGAAAATATCGGATAATTGTATCCGATACGATACTTTGCGTTTGTACCTTCAGGTACTACGACACATTCTCAAATTTCTTTGGTGCTTGCGAGCAACAATCACGTACACAAAAAAGGCGCATTATGCACAAGTCTCGTGGTAGTAGTGCCATCCACGTGTTGGTTCACAACCGTTAAACTTGCATCCACAAGATTCTTGAAATCACTAATTTGTGAAAGCCACTAGACGCAAGACTACCCCATTCTTCCATCCTTCCCAATTTGTAACAATTTCCGGAATATCCCACAAGATTTCGCGGTCCACTTTCTCATACGCTCCTGTAATGTCTGTAAGAGCTCCACACAACGGTCTACTTTCTGCTCTTGATATTTCAATACACTGAGTAAGAAGAAATAAGTTATCATCCAAACGCCTACCTATTCTGCAGCCATTATGAAGTTCGTCCAAAGCGCCCTTATTCTCTGTCCATGCTTGCAGCTTTATCTTGATTGCCTGCATTGCTAACCTCTATACTACCGATTTAGTGGTCAACGCTCTATACGAGTGAATTCTTTTTCCCCCTTACCTTCATAAATTAACTTCATTATACTTTGTCGCCAACTGTCCGGTATTCGTCTATCTTCTAAAGCTTTTTTCCACTGCTTTCACCAGAGCTTCCTTACTTTTTCGTTCTAGTTCATTATTCAGCCTAACGGGAACCTCGTCTAGCCCTGTGGCTGTACGATTAGGAATTTTCTCTTCGGCTTTCTTCCAGTTAAAATTTGTCAGCCCTAACTACGTTTCCATCTGGTTTTCTTTCATTCGCTTTTTTTGTTCAAATACAATCTCGTCATTCCCTTGGAAACATAAGGCTGTTATTTTTCGGATTAAATCTAATGCCACTTCCCCTTCCAGTTTGTTTCCATCTTCGTCTAGGATGTGTTGTTGCATTGTTGTTGACTTCCTGATTAATAATTGCATGTGGTTCCAAAATATTCTAGGTGCGGCCTTCTTTCTCTCACGTATTTCTGAAAACCAACGTTCACTTTCACCTTTTAATTTTGCTTGCAACAGTATCTGAACCATAGAATATTTCTTCCGGTATATTTCCCATTTACTGGCTTCTTCATCCTGCGGCAACTGCGCTTTTTTTCCTGCCTGGGCTCGCGGGATGCATTCTGTCGTTCGGCGACAGAATCCTATTCCCATATCCTATTCCAGAATCCTATTCCACATATCCTATTCCCAAAGTGATGCGTTTATGGTCACTCTATATGCTGCTATACGCGTCTTCGTCAATCACCATTTCTCTCAAATTATCGTGAATTCCCTATATCATCAGATAGTAATCAATAGTTAATTGCCGGTTTGCCACTTCCCACGTGATCCGCCCTTCACACTTAGGCCCTGTATTCATGATAACGAGGTTATGTTCCTCACAAAGACCTAGCATTGACTTCCAGTTGTTGTCGGTATTGCCATCTAGATCCTGTATGTGGGCACTCATGTCACCTAATAGCATGATTTCGGCATCATTCCTGAAACCCTTAATATCAGCACTTAGGCATTCCACTAACTCTTGATTCTTCTCAGTGAATAGTTTCTGGTCCACCAATACGTTACGCCCAGCCAAGTTTTCTTTCCACTCATTGTCCCTGATTGAATTAGCATTCCAACTCCCCCTCCTTTCTTTCCGACTTAGTTCTGTTGCACCCTTGGAAAACATAAACCTCAATCACTGGTGGCTCTTCCAAGTCTCTAAGGTGCGTTTCTGTTACCGCATACACCCCTATTTTTTTCTCTATTTAACTGCTCCTCAATCTCTGCCCACTGTTCTTTTCTCTGATTTCCTGCGCGGTTATGTAACCTATTAGATGGCGAGCTCTGTTTTCTTTTCCCCCGTTTTTTGTTATTGACTGCGATGCTATTCTGAGTTTCCACTAGGCGACCTTATTCCTGAGACCCCGTGGGCGCCCTAAAGAAGCAACAGCGCGAACAGCAAGTCGACAGGTCACTTCTCGTCGAAGCCTGTAATTGGAAGTGGATCCCGTCTCGTTCAAAACCACCACACCTTCTCGCTTCCCTGTTTACTTCGGCAACCTTTCTCTCGGTTCATTTTTCACATCGCCTCATTAGCAGCGACTACGGCCCTTTGTACGTGACTGTCACGTACAGGCACCTCCGGCAGCGTGGACACCACGATCTGGACCTGAGGGGACAGCTCGCGCAAGTCGTCCACCCCCTTCGCCAAGCCTTGGGGTAGTCCTGACCCTTTCCTGTTAAGGCCGTCATTTAGCACACCTGCTACTATGACAAGGTTGCGCACGTCGGCATTTTCCGGGAGCCTTGCTTTTGCTCGCTCCATGACAAAACTAAGTGTCCGCCCCGGAAATGTCCCTACCACCATGCTTTTATCGCCTTTCACTCTCTCCACAATTGCTTCTGAGCATCTAGCCAGGCTTGAGTCACCGCACTTTTCAACATTTCACTCTCTCCTATCTCTCCCTGCTTACGTTTGACATTTTCCGCGTGATTCGGACTTGACAAGGGGCATTGACCCCAGCGCTCCTGCTTTTTTTGTGTGGCGGCCTCTAGGTAGGTTCCTGGGAAAACACGCCAATCCGCCACAAAATTTCCCCACAAATACGCGCAAACTGCCTCTGGTGGCCAGTCGTGCGACGAACGAGATTACCTTAATTCTGTACAGCTACGTGCCATTTGAATACTTTTAAATTTTGGTGCATGATAGTTGGAACACCCTGTATATGTAGATAACCATGTTTTATGATTAACTCTCTTTTATGCCTGCCTCCTCGCAATCTGTTTCCCTTGGCGTTTCTGTTTTCCTAACTGGACATTGTTTTATATACCGCATTTGTCTTCTCTGATCGTTCTGTAGTGCGTTACTTTTTCAGTGTACCCGTACGAAGGCTCCGTAGCTACCCCTTGGAGTTATAATAAACATTTTGTTATTATTATTATTATTATTATTATTATTATTATTATTATTATTATTATTATTATTATTATTATTATTATTATTATTATTATTATTATTATTATTATTATTATTATTATTAATTCTGCTTTAAAGACGAACACATTTCCAAAGCCTTGGAAAACAGCTCGGATCGTTCCGGTCTTTAGGTCAGGGGTATAAAAGCAGCTGTGAGTAACTACAGGCCTATTTCTCTCCTATGCGCAGCATCTAAATTATTCGAGTCAACTCCGCACTCAGTAATTTTATCCTCTATTAAAAATACTAATTATTATTACCTGTCATAATCGCTTGTTCTTCTTGTTAGGTCTGCCTGCGTCTTAGGAGTCGAAAACGGTCGATGTGCCTGGTCTATCTACCGCATGGATCGCAAGCACTGCACCATCTGACGTCATCAACCCACCGGACACCTGATACTTGCACGTGCTGAGCTGGCATCGTTCAACGAGGGTCCAGCGCCGGCCAATCAAAGCATCACACGAAGAACTGGAAAGTGTAAAACCGAGCGTTCCCCCACGATCGGCTGCAGTCCGGCGGAGCGTGTGAACCTGTCATAATCGCTTGTTCTTCTTGTTAGGTAAGAACAGTTGCCTTTGATTCTCGGTTGTTTTCACCTTTCTCCGCCGGACTGACTCGCAGAGCTCGTGAAAGTACCTCGTTTTCTTTTATCGTGGTATTTGAAGAGTGCATTGCTTGCCACAGTGCGTTACCCGATGATGGTCGTTTTATGTCGTGCGCTGAATGTAAACATGGCTACCATTTGGGTCAACCTTGTTCAGGCATAGCGCCTAGTACTTTTGCGACCAAGAGCCAAGCCAAGCGAGAAACGTGGGTCTGCAAAACCTGTCGGGCTGGCAGGCAGCGAGACGCTTCAGCATCGCAGATGGAGTGTAGCCAGTCAGGGAACGGCAGTTCTGTAGAGCCATCCTTGGCTTCTCAGGGAAATAAAAGGCAGTATTGCTTCTTTGTTAACTCTGCATGCAAAAGTGGATTCCATGGTTCTGCTGAAAACTGAGTTTATTAAGCTTTCCATGACTGCTAAAGACCTACAGGAATCGGTCTCATTTCTGTCGAAACAGTATGACTCAGTACTGGAGGAGATGAAAGCTAACAATGAGCGCGAAAAGGCCCAGGAAGAGGAAATTGTGCGCTTGAATGAAGTGGCAAAGGCCCAAGCGATACAGCTTGAGCTTCTACAACATGTACAGAATGAGAACGAACAGTACAATAGAAAGAATAACTTGCAAATTGAAGGCCTTTCACTGGAACAAAATGAAAACCTAAGGCATGTTTTATCAGAGGTAGCCATTAAGCTAGAGCTAACGAACTTTTCAAGCACTGATGTAGAAGTGGTGCACCGCTTGCCTAGTAAACGTAAAACAACCCCGACAGTCCTGATACGGTTCACTTCTGTAGCAGCGAGAGAAGCTTGGTTTGATTCACGAGGAAAGCTGCGGCGATTACACCAGAACAGTTCTCTACCCAAATTGTTTTTCAACGATAACTTGGCAAAGGCAAATTGTAGTTTGTTTTGGCGTGCAAGAAACGTGTTGTAGTATAGTGTCGCCCCTTGCCAGATCTCTGTGTTATCATACATTTATGTTTCTAGTAGTTTAGCTAGATGGCGCACCCCCCTTCTGTCATGTGACGAGCTGGGACCTATCAGGAGATGTCATCTGGCGTGTGAAGTCCTTTTTAGTAATAAACGGCCGCAAGCCGGCCCAGTCCTTGTCCGGGTTTCATCAGGAGCAGTTAGCTCCGTGTCTTCCTCTCTGCGTCGGCGCTCGCCGCGCGTTCGCTGGTCGGGGGCCCCCGCTTGCCTGCCGCTGCCGACACAACACGTGTCTAAAGAGAACGGGTACAAATTCGCCTGGGTAAAAGGCGTGAGATTTTTGTAAAGAAGGACGAAGGTGCACCTTTGATCCTAGTAATCAGGCCAGCTGATATTGCTATGATTGTATAAGCAGCATGGCGTCTAGTTTCTGTGTGGTTCCTGATTTTAGAAGGTTCAAAAATACGTTTAGCCTGAGGTCACAACATAATTTTACTTTCGTGAGGGTAAACATAAGAAGCCTACAAAAGTCCTGAACTGAATTTAAAGAGATAGCGGAAGCGGCTAGCAATTACGTTGACGCTTTTGTTCTCACTGAGATAAATATACCACAAGTCGGTGTCGATATGTTTACGCTGTCTGGTTATCGTTCACATTTCGTGACCCGGCCATGAGGGCGTGGAGGTGGTTTAGGGATTTTTGTTCGTGACATGCATGTGACGTCTGGAATAGATATTACGTTCGCTCATGCGAAATGCCTGGCCATAAAAATAAATGTTTCAAATGCAGATCTAATCCTCCTTTCGATATATCGTCCACCATGTAACAGTATGAGGCGATTCTTGGCAGAGCTCGATGAAATACTGGCCAAATGGGGTTCAGCTGTGCAGTTATGCTTAGCTGGTGATTTGAACATAAATACGCTATACGTCACGTCAACTACTGTTTCCGATTACCTATCCATTTTGTCTTCTTATGGTTTGGAATCCATCATAAATCATCCGACTAGAGAAGAGTGCTTAAATAACCGATTCATAGGGTCCTGCATAGACCACATTGTGGTGCGCGCATCTGACTATTCTGTGGCTGCTTGCGTCATAAATCAGAGGTTAGCTGACCACTACTTTGTGGCCTGTCGCCTTTTGAAGCCTTCTCTATCTGTAGAACATCAATCGGTTGGGAACACAAAAAGAACTAAAATGAAAATTCAAATCACTAATACATAAATGTTCGACCAACACATCACTAATTTTGCCTGGTCTTTGCTGATTGATGGCAGTGCACCCGATAAGGTATACGAAAAGTTCTCCACTCAACTTAAACACTTTCAGCGCCTAAGCACATATACTGTTATGAAAAAATGAAGAAATAATGTTAACTGGCTTAATGCTGATATTATGCGTGCCATATCTTTTAGGAATTGGCTCTGGAAGCGCTGCAAATGTTCTCCTAAATATGAGAGATTAAAAGCTGAATATAACATGACAAGAAACAGAATAGTCGGGCTTTTGCGAACAGCGAAGAGAATGTATTTTTTTAATAAATTCAACCAATCGCGCAAAAGTCCCGCGAAAACGTGGTCTATAATAAATAATCTTAGGAGAGGAAGTGACGTGCTTTCTAATCCCATTGACTCATTTCTAGATGACAAAACAGTGGTAGTTAACGCATTCAACCGTTTTTTCTCGCGTGCTTCTGCAAACGCTTTATCCCAACAGGAAAATCATTGTACGTTGAAGGAATCTGTGCCGGCGTCCACTTTTTTGCCTAACTTATCAACACCTGACCTGAAAAGGATTCTTGTTAGTTTTCGGCAAAATAAACCACCAGGAATAGATGGCATATCAGTAGGGACTCTGCGAAGAAACTTCGATGTGCTTGCGAACATCTTGCTTTTTAGAAACTGTAGTAATTCCCGAGACTCTAAAAACGGCTATAGTTAAGCCACTATATAAGGGAGGCAGAAAAGATAAGGTTGAAAACTATAGACCAGAATCAATTTTGCCGGTACTTTTCCAGATAATAGAAAAATTCCTTTACGAATGCATCACGTCTTTCTTAATGAAGTTTTCGACTTTATCGCCCAGGCAGTTTGGTTTCGTTGCTAATCGAGGTACCACAGTCCTGTTGGAAGAATTCTCAGATGAAGTATTTCTGCATTTGAAAACAACTTATTCACGTGTGCGCTATTTCTAGACATAGAAAAAGATTTTGATACAGTGAATCATAACATTCTACTAGAGAAACTAACTTTAATGGAATTCAGAGGGCCATTACGCAACGTACTGCGAAGCTACATGTGTGGTAGGTCACAGATAGTTATGGCCGACAAGGAAACCGTCAGTAGCAAGCAATAGCTTACAGCCGATGTTCCCCAGGGATCAATTTTATCACCTCTTTTATTTAACATATTCGTAAACGATCTTCCTCTAGTAATTTCTAAAGGCACTATCTATTAGTATGCTGACGATACGGTAATATTAACAAAGCATATAAATTATGATAAGGCTGTGGGCTCCCTGCAAAATACAATACACAGTGTATTGCACTGGTTTGCGAAAAATTGTATTAATGTAAATATCATGAAGACACAGTTAATATGTTTTAGAAATCTCTTAAAGACCACAGCAATAAACATTCCAGTATTCTTGCATGACCAGCACTGTGTTTCATGTACATGTACCCTGTTCAGTATGTAGACTGTGTGAAATATCTCGGTTTATTTATTGATAGCAGCATGTTGTGGCAGCATCATCTGGCCTATCTGTGTGGCAAACTTAGGAGTGTCGCTTGGTTGCTTTTTAAGACGAAATGTTTCAGGCCATCATCGATAAAGAAAACCATAGTGCATGCACTCGCATACAGTATATTGCGATACGGAATCACCCTTTTCGCTTTCTGCGCATTGCGATGGCAAACGAGAATTGACAGGTTACTAAAAAATGTATTGAAAAGTGTTGCCTATGGCTGTGGCCAGGTGTCAGGCGACAATTAATTTTCAGCGTTAGGTTTTCCTTCAGTTCAGTCGTTATTTAAGCAAACTGTTGTTCTTCGTCATTTTTGGAACGACCAATTGAGAGAGAAATATATAGCCCCGCGACTTTTGAGGGACAACATTCGTTTCAATGTTCCTTGTTCATCAACTAGGTATGGTGAGACACGACGATGTGTCTATGTGCCAAAAATCTTTAATGATCTACCTGACGAATTTTTCTCGGTTCAGTCAAAAAAGGTTTTAAAAAAAATGTCATCTTCCATCTGAGTGATTTTATGTAGGGGTATGTGTTTATTGGAAGTAATTTGGCTGTCTGAACTTGTATATATATATGAGCTTACAAGAATGTTCACTACGTTGCCGTAACTTGTCTTTAATTTTTGTTTTTTGTTCTGTATAAGCATGAAAGAAATGTTCACTACGTGGGAATAACATGTATTTAATTTTCCTTTTGTTTGCGCAATGTTTTGTCGGCACTAAGGTAACGCCTGTATGTACATACACTGACCTCATCGCTGTTGCCGGCGCTGCCGGGCCTAGTCACACAAGCCATTTAGACTTCGACAGGCCCGCTTACTATGTATACGTTCTTGTGGTGCATAAATAAATGTTGTTATTATTATTATTATTATTATTATTATTATTATTATTATTATTATTATTATTATTATTATTATTATTATTATTATTATTATTATTGGTTGTAAGCACCCGTGCAGTTATCATCAACAATTCACCATCTCAACGTCAAAACTCCTTATTTCCCGCGCTCTTCGTATCACCGCCTATGGCTGCTGTGTAAACTATTGAAAGTCTTCTAAGTTCTCATGCGCGACGCAGTGACTTGGATGCTTTTCAGAACAAACCGGAAGAATCGTGAAACTCTATAATTTCACCGAAAGAGATTGAAGAGCGCATTACAGCAGCAATGCACGCAACACCCATCATCCAAAGATCAAATTCAAGAACATCCGTTGACGTTATGTATGAAGAGCTGCGGGCAGTCTGACGTAGCGCCGAGAGGAAATAAAGGCGAACTAGATTGATATCAGACTTGAAGACGTCACGCCGCGTGCAAGAGAAAATTCAAAGATACTTAGACAAGCTCGACAGACAACGTTGGAGGTCCTTTTGCACCAGCCTGGACCCAAGAAAACCGTTGTCAACAATATGGCATGTTGTACAAGCACTGCCATCTTCTCCACAACAACTACGTCCCTTCCGAGCTTTGGCTATCATCCATAGGCGCAGTGAGAAGGAAATCGCGGAAGATTTCTGCATACACCTCTCCGGATCTACAACATCGGTAGCTTCAGTGCTCAGGTGTGCTCCTCCAACAATGGACGATCGCCTCGACCTCCCATTCACGCTGCAAGAGCTACGTGCAGCAATTTCCTCTTCAAGACAAACAAGTGCGCCTGGTCCTGATGGCATTACCTATTCTACCTTGCGCCATCTAGGCCCTCGAGCGACCGAAGAGCTTCTGGTTTTATACAATCTATCTTGGTCCTCGGGAACTGTGCCTGCACACTGAAAGACAAGCACAATCGTGGCATTATTGAAACCAGGCAAGACACCCCATGCTATGCTTTCCTACAGACCTGTGGCGCTTGCCAGTTGCATAGGTAAAACCATGGAACGCATGGTTTTGACGCGCCTGGTGTGGTTTTTGGAGAAGCGTTATATATATCCAGACGCAATGACAGGCTTCCGGAAGGACAGGTCGTCAATCTACAGCGTCATTGACCTAGTAACAACTGTTGAACATCAGAAACGTCGCCGTCGATTAACGGCTGCTGTCTTTCTAGATATCAAGGTGTTACGTTTCCCCTACGACGCGCGGTATAGCCGCCGCGGATGCAACGGACGCCGGGGCTTCGTTTAAAGCGGCGGACATTTTGGCCCGTTCAGCGCTGCCGCAACGCCTCCTGCCATGCACGTCCAGGCATGTTTCAATGCCACGTGTCTTCGTGTGTGCGTGTGTGTGTGTGTGCATGTTGGTGCCCACGCTTGTCAAAGCGCGGCAGCCGGGGAGAGGAGCTCCCCAACTGTGAAGCGAGGAGGTCTGACCGGCGCCGGCCCGGCGGATGCGTCACCTTCTAGTCTCAACGTGTCCGCGCGGCGCCGTCAAGTGCGCCTCATCCCGAGCCGTTCCTTCTTGCCCTCGACTCCGAGAGTATAAAAGCAGCAGCCCACGGACGCCGAGAGAGGCTCCGATTTCTTCCGTCGAGTAACGTGGTCTCCCGTCTCTCCACTTCGGTCGACCTGACCGGCCGCTCTTTTGCGATGCTAGAATAAACAAGTTGTTCTGTTAGCAGTCGACTCATCCTTTGCCAGGACCTTCGGATGCTTCCAGCTGTGCCCCAGGCCGCCAGGCCAACGCTACCCTTGGGGCTTGCGACCCATTTGCAACAACAGGCTGCCAGTGGTGAGATCGCGACAACGGAGGCCAGCAGCGAAGATATGCGGTCGAATGTATGCTGAGCAGCACAAACGACCATCCGGGAGCAGTGCAACGAGCCCTGTGTGATGACTGGTTGCCTGCAGCGGAACGACTGCGCTGAATTTTTGGCTGCGAGGTTTGGTGAGTGCGGGACTTTCTTCTTCTGAGTTTTGCCAGGCTTTTGTTAGTGTCAGAAACAGAGCTGGTAATTGTGGTTGTCGTTGCTGCCGGGTTAGTTTGCGGCAAGACAATAGTAGGCAGTAGAGAAAGCAGCATTCAGAGCAGCCATGGATTGGAAGTCATTGCGCAAACCGAAATTGCTGGAGCTTGCAAGAGAGTTGGGTCTGGATGTCTCAGACAAACTCAGAAAACCAGAACTGCTAAGGGCTATTCTTGAGTAAGAAGCTGAGGATGACGAGCTGTCGGAATGCGTTGAGACCAATGAGGAGAGGGAGACGGCAAAAAGACAGGAGCGCGAACTTAAAGAGCAAAAAGAGAAAGACGAGCGCGAACTTAAAGAGCAAAAAGAGAAAGACGAGCGCAAACGTAAAGAACAAAAAGAGAAGGAAAAAGAGGAGCACGCCCGTCAACACGCTTTGGAAATGAAGCGTCTCGAGGTAGAGATGGAACGCGCTCGTAATGGAAGTCAGGCACACGGTGCAGGAGAACGAGTATCGTTCAAAATGACTGACCTGATGCGGCCGTTTAAGCTTGGAGAGGACATTGGTTTGTTCCTGGTTAACTTTGAGCGAACGTGCGAGAAGCACGGGTTCTCTCGAGAAACGTGGCCACAGCGCTTGCTCACTTTGTTACCCGGCGAGGCGGCCGACGTAGTCGCTCGCTTGAAGAGAGAGGAGGCAGAGGATTTCGACCAAGTGAAATCGAGTCTGGTAAAAAAGTACAGGCTGCCAGCGGAGGCGTTCCGTCGGAATTTTCGGGAAAATGAGAAAGGCAGAAGTGAGCCATATACAGAGTTTGCCTACAGGCTTATGTCAAACATGCAGGAGTGGCTCAAAGAAGAGAAAGCGTTTGGTGACCACGAGAAAGTTCTGCAGTGTTTCGGGCTGGAACACTTTTATAGTCGGTTACCCGAGAACGTGCGGTACTGGGTCTTGGATAGGCCAGACGTTAGTACGGTGGCTAAAGCCGCCGAGCTAGCCGAGGAGTTTGTGACGCGTCGGGCTCGCGGAGCTAAGGACGGTCAAAAGGGTGAATTTGGCTCCAAGTTTGAGAGGCCGAAGTTCACGCCCGTGAGAGCAAGGGGGGACACACGTAGTGCGGATGCGAGAGAAAGCAGTCCGACCGAACGTAAGGAGATGGCGGCAGCCGAAGCCGAACGCAGAAAGCGGTTCGAGACGAGGCAAGTGCGCGTGTGTTATACGTGCCAGAAGCCGGGTCACTTTTCGGCGCAGTGTCCGGAAACAAGAATAAAAGTCGTGTTTTTGTCATTATGCAGCACTGACGAGAACATGAAGCTTCTCGAGCCTTACATGCGAGACCTCCTCGTGAACGGGAAAGAGTGCCGAGTGCTTCGCGATTCCGCAGCTACAATGGATGTAGTTCACCCCTCTTACGTAGAACCCGATATGTTCACGGGCTAGTGCGCATGGATCAAGCAAGCCGTGGAACCTCATAGCGTGTGTCTGCCCGTAGCAAAAGTGCTTATTGAAGGCCCTTTCGGAGCGCTTGAGACGGAGGCCGCAGTGTCATCTATGCTGCCCCCCCAGTACCCGTACCTATTTTCAAACAGGTCCGATCACCTCCTGCGCGAGAGGGGGCTTTTGTTCGGTGAGGCTAGCGTTCAGGCCTTAACCAGATCGAGAGTTCGGGAGCTCGCTGCAAAGGCGGTAGTAGCGGGGCCGACGGTGTCGAACAAAGAGAAAGGGTTGGAGGCGCAGCAAGCTGATATTCAGAGCACGTCCGAACTGAATAAAATTGAGCCTGTAGCGTTGAAGGCACCAGATACTGGAGAGGACATGCCCGACACGGGAAAGTTAGAAGAGCTATCTGCAGATTTGCTCATCGCGCCTACGTCAGATGGACTCAATAGGTTGCTAAAAGTCAGCCGGTCGGCTTTGATAGCCGAGCAAAAAAAGGATGGCAGCCTAGAAAACATGCGCTACAATGTCAAGGAAGGTATCGCCAAGAAAAATGCTCGTTTTGTGGAAAGAGGTGGGGTCCTGTACAGGAAGTATCTAGACCGCTGGGGAGTGGAGTTCGATCGTGCCTCAGTGCTGCCGTCAGGATCTGTTGCGCTTGTCGCATGGAGGTTCGTGGTCCGGACATCTAGGAGTTAAGAAGACTAAGGACCGTCTCTTGCAAGAGTACTATTGGCCAGGGTGTTTTCGTGACGCAGAACACTTTGTGAGGACATGTGACACCTGTCAGCGGGTGGGCAAACCAGGGGACAAATCGAGGGCGCCGTTGAAGTTGGTACCTATCATTACGGAGCCTTTTAGACGGCTCGTTATTGATACAGTGGGACCTCTGCCGGTAACAAGCACGGGGTACAGACACATTTTGACTGTGATCTGGCCAGCGACAAAGTTCCCTGAAGCAGTGCCGCTTAAAGAACTCAGCTCATTTGAGATAGTCAATGCACTACTGTCCACATTTGCGCGAGTTGGTTTTCCTGCGGAAATCCAGTCAGATCAGGGCACAGTGTTTACTAGCGCTTTGACGACAGCCTTTCTCGAAAGGTGCGGGGTAAAGCTGTTACACAGCTCAGTGTACCCCCCACAGTCGAATTCCGTTGAGACGCTCCACTCCGTCATGAAGCGCGTGTTGAGAGCATTGTGGTTTGAACAACAAACTGACTGGGAGCTGTGTCTGCCTGGGGTGATGTTTGCATTGAGGACCGCGCCGCATGCGGCTACGGGGTTTTCGCCAGCTGAGCTAGTGTACGGTCGCTCGCTTCGGTCTCCGCTTCGCATGCTTCGAGACGGATCACTGCCCTCTCCAATGGCTGCAGACCATCTCGTCCAAAAATGGCCGCCTCCTGCGCTCGAGTCTCGCTTTGCAACAATATTCCTTTGAGGTGCGTTACAAAAAGGGGAGTCTCAACGGTAGCGCCGATGGCTTAAGTCGAGGCCCCTAACGTAGGAATCAGCCTCAAAGTTGTTTGTTACTGATGTTTTTCTTCCTGAGGCAGGAGCTTTAACATATTGCTTTTGTTTAGTGTTTCAAAGTCATGACGTGCTTTCTAGTGCAATTTTCCAATTTGTGGACGCGTTCTGAGTGCTGCTAGACTACTGTAAGGAACTAGGCAATAGTATAAAAGGGGAAAGAGCCTGGCATGGCTTAGTGAGGGTTGTGTCGTGCTTGCTGACTGAGCGGTTGAGTTTCGGCGTAGTTCTAACGCTTGCTGGGAACGAGAACAAAAATGGCATCTCTCCCGAAGTCACTTTGCAGTGTCCTGTGTGAACCTGAACGTGAGAACGAGGCCTTCTCTGTGCGCTGCGCTCAAGAAACGCCGAGGGACGACCGACTTCGGTTACGAGCATCATCGAGCGACATCCCTCCGGACAGCGGATGCAGTCCCCTGACCATCGGGATCTCCTTCTCCCGGTGGGGCGGTCTGTTACGTTTCGCCTACAACGCGCGGTATAGCCGGCGCGATGCAACGGACGCCGGGGCTTCGTTCAAAGCGGCGGACATTTTGGCCCGTTCAGCGCTGCCGCAACGCCTCCTGCCATGCACGTCCAGGCATGTTTCAATGCCACGTGTCTTCGTGTGTGCGTGTGTGTGTGTGTGCATGTTGGTGCCCACGCTTGTCAAAGCGCGGCAGCCGGGGAGAGGAGCTCCCCAAGTGTGAAGCGAGGAGGTCTGACCGGCGCCGGCCCGGCGGATGCGTCACCTTCTAGTCTCAACGTGTCCTCGCGGCGCCGTAACGTGCGCCTCATCCCGAGCCGTTCCTTCTTGCCCTCGACTCCGAGAGTATAAAAGCAGCAGCCCACGGACGCCGAGAGAGGCTCCGATTTCTTCCGTCGAGTAACGTGGTCTCCCGTCTCTCCACTTCGGTCGACCTGACCGGCCGCTCTTTTGCGAAGCTAGAATAAACAAGTTGTTCTGTTAGCAGTCGACTCATCCTTTGCCAGGACCTTCGGATGCTTCCAGCTGTACCCCAGGCTGCCAGGCCAACGCTACCCTTGGGGCTTGCGACCCATTTGCAACAAAGGGTGCTTTTGACAACGTTCTACATGATGCAATTTTAAATGCCCTAGAATAATGTGGCGTCGGGGGAGGTATGCATCAGTGGATAGCCAGCTACCTTCAAGAGGGAACGATATTTATGACAACTCCAGACGGTGAAACAAAGAACCACCCCGTCTATAGTGGAGTGCCTCAAGGAGGTGTATTGAGCCCAACCTTATTTAATGTCGTTCTCATTGCACTGGTCAAAGATCACGCAGGCACAGTCTCGGTCTCTCTGTACGCAGACGACATCTGTATATGGACCACGAGCTTAACGCGCTTGCAAGTGCAAACGAAGCTGCAGCGCGCGGTGTCAATAACGTCGAGATGCCTAAACAGTCGCGGACTGCAGCTTTCACCGGAAGAAAATGTAACCATGGCATTTACACTTAAGTCAATGGCCTGCTACCCCGTTATGATTGATGGGAAGATTATACCTTCAGCAACCTACTACAAGTTTCTCGGAGACAGCATCGACCGCGACTTATCTTGGTCGAAGCACCTCTCTGGATTAAAAAAAAAACTGGACAGCTTTACTCAGCTCATTCGACATATGTCAGGAAAATCATGGGGGCCCTCCAGTTGTACGCACACTTGAAAGTGCTCAGGCGCGCGCACTGAGAATTTGCCTAGGAGTACCACGATGTGCGTCTACTTGGGGCACTATTGCAGAGGCAAGTGCGTGCACAGCTCGAGTTTATCTGCAACATGAGCCATTGCGAGTGCATCTAAAGCTACTGACTAGGCGCAGGAATCATCCACTCACAAACGTCACAAGCATACGTCCTGTCGCCGCCTACTCGGAAGCCGTGTTGTCGCCGCAAGACTTATTGCCGTCGGACTTCGAACCGGGAAAATCAGACATCCACCTGTCCGTAGCAATTGCTACAAAGGAAACCCATACGGGTTCCTCGAAAGAAAAGCCTTAGAGTTGAAGAAAAATTCGTCCTGGTCCGGGACTCGAACCAGGGACCACCGCCTTTTCGGGGCAGCCGCTCTGCCATCTGAGCTAACCAGGCGGCTAGCAGATGGCAGGGCGAAGTCGAATTTGTCGACAACACGAAGCATAGGCAAGAGTTTGACGTAGTAGTCCTGCGGAAACCCGGAAGGTGGAGAGAAGTAATGAATAAAGGAAAGATCAGACATCCACCCGTTTCGTAGCAATTGCTGCAAAGGAAACCCATACGGGTTCCTCGAAAGAAAAGCCTCAGAGTTGAAGAAAAATTCGTCCTGGTCCGGTACTCGAACCCGGGACCACCGCCTTTCCGGGGCAGCTGCTCTACCATCTGAGCTAACCAGGCGGCTCGCAGATAGCAGTGCGAAGTCGAATTTGTAGACAACACGAAGCATAGGCAAGAGTTTGACGTGGTAGTTCTGCGGAAACCCGTAAGGTGGAGAGAAGTAATGAATAAAGAGAAAATCAGACACCCACCTGTTCGTAGCAATTGCTACAAAGGAAACCCATACGGGTTCTTCGAAAGAAAAGCCTCAGAGTTGAAGAAAAATTCGTCCTGGTCCGGGACTCGAACCCGGGACCACTGCCTTTCCGGGGCAGCCGCTCTACCATCTGAGCTAACCAGGCGGCTAGCAGATGGCAGGGCGAACTCGAATTTGTCGGCAACACGAAGCATAGGCAATAGTTTGACGTAGTAGTTCTGCAGAAACCAGCAAGGTGGAGAGAAGTAATGAATAAAGGGAAAATCAGACATCCACCCGTTCGTAGGAATTGCTACAAAGGAAACCCATACTGGTTCCTCGAAAGAAAAGCCTCAGAGTTGAAGAAAAACTAGTCCTGGTCCGGGACTCGAACCCGAGACCACCGCCTTTCCGGGGCAGCCGCTCTACCATCTGAGCTAACCAGTCGGCTAGCAGATGGCATGGCGAAGTCGAATTTGTCGACAACACGAAGCATAGGCAAGAGTTTGACGTAGTAGTCAAACTACTTCTCTCCACCTCGCAAGTTTCCGCAGAACTACTACGTCAAACTCTTGCCTATGCTTCGTGTCATCGACGAATTCGACTTCGCCCTGCCATCAGCTAGCCGCCTGGTTAGCTCAGATGGTAGAGCGGCTGCCCCGGAAAGGTGGTGGTGCCGGGTTCGAGTCCCGGACCAGGACGGATTTTCCTTCAACTCTGAGGCTTTTCTTTCAAGGAAGCCGTATGGGTTTCCTTTGTAGCAATTGCTACGAACGGGTGGATGTCTGATTTTCCCTTTATTCATTACTTCTCTCCACCTTGCGGGTTTCCGCAGTACTACGTCAGACTTCGGACCGTATGACATACCCAAAGTTCCACTCTGGACGATGGCAAAGCCAACGGTGAAACTCTCAATCCATGGAATAACGAAGAAGTCGAAAATGCCGCTTGCTGAGCTCAAGCATTTCGTGCTATCATGCATTGCTTACATGTATGGATATTACGAACATGTTCTTACAGATGGTTCTGTGACACAGACCTCTTCCGTGGCGGCCTACACGGTTCCAGGAATGGGGATCGCACAACGGTTCAAGACAGGACACAGGACATCGTCTACAGCAGCTGAGTTAACCGGAGTTCGTGAAGCAGTTCGCTGCATACTGCAACAGAGTCTCGAGAAGTGGACAGTGTTCTGTGACTCAAAACCAGCACTGCAACTCATCAGCAATTATATGAATGACAGAACCGCATATAGTCCTCTGGTTTATGACATCATATCTCTGCTTGCTGAGGCGTCTCATTTCGGCCACACCATCGTGCTGCAGTGGATTCCTGGCCATTGTGGAATAGTTGGAAACGAACAGGCTGACGCGGAAGCAAGAAAGGCGCACACTGACGGAACCATTATAAAAATTCATTTCTCACGGTATGACATTAACGCCTTGCTCCATACCTCCATTAAAACTTCTACGGCGCGACATTGGGACAACCCTGAACGTCGACAAGAGCACCTCCATAGACTTGACGCTGGATTACAATTCCGGTTTCCACTTCGGTTGCGGAGAAGCCAGGAAACACTCATTCATCGATTACGGCTGGGTGTTGCATACACCCACCGATACCTTCACAAGATTGGACAAGCACGGGACGCTGAATGTAGCGTCTGTCACACTCTCGAGACAATAGCTCACGTACTTTGCGTGTGCCCTCAATATGCGGCAGAACGAAGAACACTCAAATCTACTGTTGACAGCTTGGACTCCCGCCCCTTTTCAGAAGAAAAGCTTTTAGGCGCGTGGAGGAGTGTTGACTGTGCCCAACGTGCCATAAAATCACTTTTGAACTTTTTAAGTGAGACTGGTTTAGACGATCACCTCTAGAAGCTATGAGACGTGTAGTCAGTGCGAAATGTATTTGCGCAATAACTTTTTGTGCCAAGATTACTCTTACGTGTATTGCGTCTACAGTGCGCATCCGCAGATTGGACAACGTGTATATAGTATCTCATTGTACCATAGCATAATCACCCACCACCTACCTTTCCCTGTATTTCCCACTTCCCCTTTCCCCAGTGAGGAGTAGCAGGCTAGAGACACGCTCTCCAGGCCGACCTCTCCTCCTTTCTGTTCATTAAAATCTACTCATCCTCCTATTGAAAGACAAAAATCTGTTTCTGCGTAACCTAATGTTAGCTCTCCTCATGCGTGAATCTTCCTTAATTTTGCATGTTCGTCTATTATTGAATTATCCTGATTTACCAGGACAAAACTGTGCTCGCATCTGAACTGCCCATTTCCTTCGAGTTTTTTTTTCAGCAGCCGTCCTTGCAAACGGGATCGACAAATACTGGTCTTCTGTGCGAGCTATCATAACACCTTCATACGCACGTTCATTACCGATAATGCCACAATGAAAACAGCTGCGGTTAACCTATTCGGTATGACGTAGCTGGTGTATACTCGCTGTATCTTTAATTTAAGAGTAGCAAAGTAAGCTTTTTGAGAGTTGATCACAAGTCTACCTTGCTCTGGATACCAAATTATAGTCACCTGCCCTTAGGGTTGAATGAGACACCAAGGATTCATGGAAAGTTTCGCTGCATGCGTTAAGCCAGATGGTAGCAAATCACTCTGAACTGATACAGTTTTGCAGAAAGAGGTGTGCGGTCTCTTAGTGGGTAGAACAGCTAATTGGTGATTAGGTGTGCGGGAAAGATGCCTTATGTGTACCCTGAGTGCTTCAACTGTAATGTGCGTCGTGATTAGGAAATCTCAAGCGACCGCGATAGTTGATGCATTGATACAATTCGAGGGAGGCCGAGACATATACGAAGAGCCTCATACTGGATAGTTTGGATTATACGTAGGCTCCTCTTGTTCAGTGTTGGTCAGGACGAGCAAGCTATATTGTAGAAAGCCTCAGAAAGAGCGCCCATATTGTTGGTGTGTTTTATTTTATTACAGTATGCTGTGGTCACGGAGGACCATGCAGGTGGGCTATTGTTTATACAATTGCACAATTTTGTGGCACGAATGAAGCCGCCCAGCACACTAGCACAGTGGAACGCGGCCACTCGCTCTTGTCGCTTCCTTTCCGCTTCCTTGCCCTTGGTGCGGGTGACATGTTAGCCCGCCGCATGCGCATTCGCTCATTCTTCTTCTGACGTTTGGTATCGGGGGAATCCACATTCTTGGGGCGCTTCTCCGAACCGCTTGCCGTGGTCTCATCACTGGGCCGCTTGGGACCCGTCCGACTAACTCGACTGCTGCAAGACGTCTGACAAAGGAGCGTTGCCGCGCCGCGCCGCTGTACCGTCACGTGATTGCTGAGAGATTGTAAGGGGGAGAGGCCGCTGCTGTGGCGGCGCAACTGCTGCTATGCGCCGCTGTGCCATCACGTGATTGCTGAGAGAGTGTGAGGTGGAGAAGCCACAGCTGGCACCGTTCCAGGGCACGGACGGACGGACGGTCGGACGCCGCGAGTATGAGCCAATAAAGGCTTTTGCCTTAATACCACTACAGCAGTGCAAGAATCACCCTCTCCATTACTTTGCCCACACAGCTGCGCAATGCTACGCGGCAGCATGATGAAAGTTTCAGACGGGATTCGCCAGGCTTCAGATGTAGAACTGCTAATAGCCATCCAGCTGAGCAGACACGTCATGCCTGCTCAGCGAGACAGCGCAGGGTTCTGTATGAAAGTGCATAAGGTACTCGTCATGATGTACGTCCGCACAAAGCAAATGCCGCCTTAGTTTCTGGGGGGGGGGGGGGGAAGTGAGAGGCCCATGCCGATATCACATGGGGGCTGAGGGCTGATAGAAGCTGGCATATTGGTGGGAACTGGTCACTTGGCTGGGCAGCCTCATACAAATCTTCTGCCACAGCAATATGTGGTCGCTGTTGGAAGACGACTAGGGCCTTGAATGGGGCCCGCTGAACGGGAGGCATTCGGGGGCCTCTTACCGTTCCCCATGAATGAAATAGAGGCTTGCGGGGCCTAGCGGTTCCTAGAGGGTCGTCCATTGCTGTGACTTCACCTTGCCAAAACGGTGTTGTACCTTCTTTTTCAAGCGCGTGGCTGTTCTTCGGTCAAGGAAGCATATATCATCGCATTGTGCAACTAATCGTTGATGCGTTCCGCAATGTATTAACGGAACTACCCCAAAGTGGTAGTGCGATGTATTTCAGGGCACCGTTCTCCGGGGTTGATTTTTAAAACTGGTACTAAGCAGAGATTTTCTAGCAAAAGGCGTTAGATACTGGATGACTTTTGTATTGTGATCCCAACGCGCCAGACAATTTCGCTGATTAAAAGTTTATTACTGAATATTTTGAAATATTGATCTTCATTTTTAATATCGCGGCAATTTTTATATCCGCTACCACTATGAATAATCCTCGGCAAAAAATGTGACTGTCTAAACTCGCATGTTTTAAAATCCGACGCACCCTGAAGTGATTTAACATTGCATTAACGGACATTTCTTCTAGAGCCGAATTGATGAAATATTTAGGACATTCACAATGCGGCAGCAATGACAGAAGTATCATACATAATAAAAACATAAATACATACCATCAGGATATCTGCATTCACTGGTCCGTCTGTCACATCCTGGAAACGAACGAGTCCAAGTCAGAACTTAAATGCAGTACCAAAGTATTATTCAGTTTAGCCGTAGGCATACTCACCAGTGCTAATTCTTGCGTGGTAAAGTTTTTTCTGACTACACTACTCAGAAAACTAGCACTTTTACGAGTCGGTTTGCTCTAATCGCAGAGAAACAAGCACCAATAATGATATTATTCTGGCTCCTCAAATAAATTAAGCGAATCTTGTTCTTAGGTAGTTGGTCGTTCATGTCATAAAGAAAGAGCGGAGCGAAGCCATAATTTCAAAAGATCACCGCACGAACTCTCTGTGCAGATGGTTAAACAGTGAAGCTGAAACCTGCGGCCCAGGTGTTCACCACTCGCTTAATCCCGACGGTTCAATGAACGACGGCTTGGTAGGCTGCCGGACAGTCGGTACGCATTTGCTGCTTGCGCTCGGCTGCACGAGCCTGTTCTTGTGCCCGGGAGGCAGCATCGGCATGGCGTAGACCGGTTCTGCTTCCAGCGTTACCGATCAAAAGCTGCGTGCTCCTAAGGAGTACGTATGACGCGTGGCCTACCCGTTTCGGAGTCGACGAGAAACTGCTGCGCGCCTGCTCGGCTGCGATGGAGAGCAACGAAGTCACTCCTGGCAAAGCTGGTCCAACAGCACCTAAATAGCACAACGCCTTTTCACTTCGATCCATTATAATTGCCATGTTATGTGGTCCGACAGCCACATAATCTAATGGGGATATTCCCGAGTAGGCAACAGTGGTTATCGCGTCACCCCTATCATCACGTCAGCCTGGTCAATGGAAATTTTGGGCCAAGTATATAGGTGACGTCATGGATCGGAGTAAGCAGGTGTTGTGCTATCTAGGTGGTGTTGGCTATATCGCGGGCCTCTCTTTCTATATTTTTTCGCGCATGCGAATCTGATTGCGCCGGAGGAGCTTTCGGCGTACAGGCGACTGACGGACTGACGAATCGGCTAGCCATATAGAGCTTTCGCTGTAAAACACAAACTTAGAGGACGTGTGCCACCTACTTGTACTCTTTGACCAAGTATTTGATCCATTTTCTGTACGCTATCAGGTAGGTGGCTTACAGGAAGTTGACCTACTACATGCTGCATGTTAGGTTTCCTGTCCTCGGCGTCTGGCACGGCTCGTTTTATTGCGATAGCAACTACATGGGCAATAGCGGCGCGTTCGCCGGGCGAGCGCGGCTCGATCTCGCTTGTGCGAGCGGGGATGGTGGGCCGAAAGCGCGCCTTCTCCTGTCATGCGCGAGGCACGGGGTGAGCCGAGGGGGGCGTTCTGCTCCGTGCGGGCGCCCTATCATGAAAGCGATTCTGCGACGTGGCCAAAGTGCGCGCCGGCGCTGGCCTCATCGTCAAAGCGATCTGCGATGTTTGCAGATTGCGCTTAGTGGCAGTAGCTTTGTATGCGCTGTGCTTTCGACGTTCCGTTCGCGTTGAAGCGAGAGATGGGCAGGTCGATTCGATCGGTGCTTCTGCCGCGATTTCTCACTCCAGCATTTCTGCAGCGACTTCCTGCGCTCATCGAGTGAGATGTGTTCATGTTTACCTATCCGCGTGATACAGTGCTTGATACTTTATTTAAAACACGTTGGCGGACTAGTTGGTTTGAATCCATGACAGAATGCGCGAGCTCAATTGAACAAGGACGTAGAAGAAACAGATACACAGAAACAGCGCTGTTTCAGAGTATATGTTTCTTTCTACGTCGTCGTTCAATCGCGCTTACATGTTATATCATTGTTAATTTAGTTAGTAAGCGAACGTCTACAAGTGAATGCGGCCGATAAAACTGATATCCTTGCTTCGTATAGCAATCTACTATTTTGCTATCTCAATCGCTGCTTAGCCTTTTCCGGAGAAAGTGCGATCTTTCTTTTTCTTTCAATGAACATGCAAAATGCAGTCGGCGGCAGAAGAATACTGTTCCCGTTTTAATGCCAATACGAAAGCATACGAAAACTTTTGCTATTCAGCTGACAGTAGAACGTATTGACGACTGACTCCTGTGGGACCAATCTTAATGTGGAAATGAGGATACCGTTACTAAGGTAAATATAATACATCAATTCATATAATTCGTAATATTTTCCTTTCGTAAGAAGAGAACAGAAAGGAGACATATTACTACCTTGTGTATCGAGCCTCGCTTCCACGTCTTCGGCAGCATATGTGGCTTGGAGAAACAATAAAACAATCGGAAACAACATGATCGGGAGAGTGTGCGTAGACGCCATCGGTCTGGTCGACGCTCGTGGGCGAGTTGTGTACAGAAGCAGAGGCACGGCGTTTATATTTACTCCCCGATTCTCCCATTTCGCAGCTGGAAACGTGATTTAACCAATCATGAGTTCTTTTTCCTGATACTCCCTAACACGTCAGCACAAATCACGTTTTACGGACTAGAGATCAAGCTCAAAAATAATATACTTCCTAAGATTTATAACTTTGTTTTCAATTTTATTGTACCATGAATATGTAGGTGTCTATGTATGGAAGCGCGGAGAACACGAACGAACGTGAACGACCAAAAATATAATAAATTTTAAAATATATATGCACATAAAATGTGATTTCTAAGCGGATCTTCTTTTGTTTATCTGCTCCATCTGTGTCAGTTCTAAGGTAGGGCAGTTGTCTACACGGGTAGTTATACATCAATAAATTGCTGCTTGTCTGAACCAAGCTGTGCTTAATATTTTCTAAAACGTATGTTTTCGCTAGTAAGAGTAGGTGTTCTAGTGGCATATAAAGCGGTAAATATTAGATCCGCCATGGCGCTTAAAAGAACATATGACAACAGAAATCTTGTTTTTAACACTTTCTCCTTGCATGCCGACGATTTCGCTCGGCCAGAAAAAGGGTGCTCAATAATCCTTTAAAGGAGCTTGGCCCCGCCATGAACGTCCCCTTCTTGCTTTCGAGTGGAGCTTCCACATTGGCGTAAAGGCACCAGAATATTTGTACTGCAATGAAAAGCTTCATCCTTGATTCAATAATTAATTAGAGCGCCAAGCATAAAAATTGGGAGGACGGTTAAGCTTCGCCTTTAAGAGTGAGACGCCTAAAGCATTCAAAGAACCCTTACTGCTTTTCACGCTTCCCGGCAACTGCAGCTTATGTGACCGTAACGTTTACCGGGAAACACTGGCTGCGAACGCTATGCACGAAGGCGAGCATCCTGGTAGAAACGCGGCCTCTTGCGTGGGTCGATCTCCTGTTATTGTTTCGCACTTTTAATATTGTTAAGAATGAAGAATGGTATTATTTACAGCGAAAATGGTAGAAAACACATGGGACGGTCCGTAACAGCCCATCACTCCGAATACCTCGCGCCGCGTCTTCTTCTTTTCCACGCTCCTCCGGTGCGGCGTTACATTTTCCCTCGGAGCAGACGAAGCTCACCGAGCGAGTCAAAGTGCGCGTTGATGGTACGGTTACAAATCATGCGACGAGCACAACTTGCGTCTTGCGTTAACGGCGATTATCAGCTGTCACTTTAGCGATGACATAGGTCACTTCACTCAAGCATTTGAGAATGACGACGGGGCTGAATACTTCGAGAGAAGCTTTGGCAAAGTCCCCTTTTCCGAAGCGGTGTCTACAGCCACACGAAGTCACCGGTTGCGAATCTGACGGACAATTGTTGTGCGTCGAAGCGAACCTCAGCATGAACATGGGACGATAGGGCTCTGAGTCGGGCAAGTAGACGTGCTTCTTCACCATGACAGAATATCTGCGTGACAGAAGCGTCGTCGTTAGGTGAAAAAGGAATTATTGTGTCGAGAAACCTTTGAGGATGCCGAGCGTAGAGGAGGAAGAAAGGTGCGTATCCTCTGACTCCATGTTTGGCTGTGTTCAAGGCATACGTGATGAACGGTAATACAGCACGCCAGTTCTTATGATCCGCTGAGATAGACATTGAAAGCACGTTGACGAGGGTACGATTGGTGCGCTCAGTCAGACCATTGGTTTGCAGATGGTAAGGTGTAGAATGGCGATATTGAGTTCCACAAAGGTGTAGCAACTCTTCCACGACGCCAGCGGTGAACTGCCGTCCGCGATCACTTATCACCACACGAGGAGCTCCATAGCGCAGCATAATCGAATGCAGAAGAAACCCCGAAACATCGGATGCTGTAGCTGAGACAAGTGCCATTGTTTCAGTATAACGTGTAAATAATCCACGCACACGATTATTCAGCAGCAGCCAGTGGAAGACGGGGAAGGGACTAAGTAAACCTATGCCCACTTTCTCAACAAGTGAAGTCGGCGGTCTAACCGGATGCAGAGTTCCTGCAGGAGCTGCAGTCGGTTCTTTGTGACATTGGCAGACATCACTGTGATGTGTGTCGTGCGCGACACGGTGCGGTGATTGGAGACTGTGATGTGCGTAGTGCGCGACGTGGTGCGGTGGTTGGGAAGGGCAAGAAGCAGGCAAGTAGTCCGCTCGCCGAGCCGATTTCCGTGCTGGATGGAAAACGACAACGTCGAAGAGCATCCGGCACGTGTACACGCGGCCCGAGAAAAGAAACTAAAAGAAAAAAAAGCCAGCCCATTTAGAAGAAACCACGGAGCGTCAAGCAGCCAATGAGCAAACGACGAATCGGCCAGAGCTGCAGAAAAGCTAGGCGCGCTGGCAGGAGAAGGGGGAGACCCGGGGAGAGTTCCAGGAAGCGATGCCAGGAGAAGACCGGCCACCCGAGCGGGCGTTGAAGACAGGCCGTCGGGTATCAGACCCGAACCACCACGACTTCACCCGGTTGTGGCCTCATGCCAACCCGTTCCTGTGCGTTGCCACTCTATTCGATCGTGAACCGCCGCCCGAGGCCGGCGAGCCTCTGCGCCCGTGGGCGGGACGAGAGCAGTCGGGCTACGGGCTCGAGTTCTACGCCCAGATGCCTGGCCAGAACGCCGCCGCCATCTGCTCGTGCCGCCAAGCCGCATGCCTTCCCTCTCCAAGCCAGAACTGCCACACTCTGGTCGCCCGGTCAACGGTCCAACACCCCGACCTTTGGTGAGACCGACACCACTTCTGTCGTCATCCTGCCTCCGCTTCTCCACGTCGAGGCTACTATGCGCCCTCACAGTCGTGGTCAGCCCGGACTCGCGTACTGTTAATACCATCGTAGCCCTAAGCGCGTTTCTTGCCGTAATGTCCTTTGGAGTGTTAATTTTATGGTTTTTTATTCTCGTTCTATTTTTATTAAAAGTTTGTGTGTCTGTTTTTGAGACAAATGGCTTTGTACTCAATTGGGTTCTCGGATGCTCCACCTCAGAGAACCGTCTGAATCTTTAAACAAAGGAACCTGCATAATAATCACAGCTGGCGACATACTGCTTGATTGTCTTGCACGATTGAGGCCAATAGAAACGTTGTCGGAGGCAGTGGAGCGTTCGAGCGAATCCTTGGTGAACGGATGTAAGGTTGTCGTGCATGGTCCGAAGTACAGCAAAGCGCAGGCATTTTGGGACGACGAGCAGCAGTGGAGTACCGCTGTTTGAATAATTTTTGTGGTAAAGCAGACCGTCACGAATCACAAATGGCGTAGCCCGTTCTGTGGGTCGCATCAATAAGCGGCTTTAGTGAAGGGTTGCGCTGTTGTTCGTTCTTGAAGACGGCAAAGTCAGGAAAGTGTGATGAGATTGTAGTTAAGTAGTCAACGAAATCGTCATCATCAGTACCCTCGCTCTGAGAGGGCAGACGAGATAAGCAGTCGGCATCCACCGCTCTTATAAGCAACAGAAAAGTCGCATTCTTGAAGACGCAAGGCCCACCGAGTCAACCACCCGGCTGGGTCACGCAGTCCAATGAGCCAGCAGGGAGAATGATGGTCGATGACAATCTTGAAATGGCGGCCATACAAATAAGTTCTGAACTTGTGGACGGTGAAAAGAGCAGCAAGACATTCCAGTTCTGTGGCTGTATAATTGATCTCTGGTTACGTCAAAGTACGACTTGCGTACGCAACGACGTGTTGCCGTCCGTCATGAAACTGGACGAGCACAGCACCAATGCCCACACCACTTGCATTAGTATATAGTTCGATGAACGCCTCCGGATCGAAATGGCGGAGAAATGGCCCAGAGGTTAGCGAGAACTTCAGCTGCAGGAAAGCAGTGTCGCATTGAGCGGACCATATGTAAGGAGTGTCCTTACGGAGCAGGTAAATCAGCGCACAAGCAAGCTGGGCGAAGTCTTTAATAAACCTGCGAAAATAAGAACAAAGGGCCAGGAAACTGCTGAGGTCTTTCACTGTCTTCGGCTGCAGAAATTTGCGAACAACAGAAATCTTTTGGGGAGCTGGTCGTATACCGTCCTTGTCGACGAGATATCCCAGCACAAGGGCTTGACGCTCACCGAAACTACACTTCTTAGAGTTTAAAATGAGGCCAGTCTGTCGGATGCAGTGCAGAACAACGCCGAGCCGCTTTTTGTGCTCGTGCAAAGTTCGGCCAGAAATTATCACGTCATCTAAATAACACATACAGATCTCCCATTTGAGACCACGGAGGATGGAGTCCATAAATTGCTCGAAGGTTTCTAAGGCATTACATAAGCCAAACGGCATGACGTTAAACTCATACAGTCTGTCAGGCGTAACAAAAGCGGTCTTTTCTCTGTCGGAAGGGTGCATCGGTATCTGCCAGGACCCAGACCGGAGGTCAATCGACGAAAAGTACGATGCGAAGTGAAGGCAGTCAACAGCATCGTCAATCCGTGGTAAGGGATACACGTCTTTCTTTGTGACGGCATTCTGTGACGGCATTCTTTGTGACCAATCTGCTTTACTGGTTGCCATTTCATGCTTACACAACTCTCGATTGTGGGAGAGCCGCTTTTTTTCTCATAACCCTTTTTTTTCATTAATTTTCTACAAACGGCCCATTTCTTGGCCGATCCCCCACGGTGGGTATGTGCCATTTGTACAGAGGACCATAATCATGATCATATTCTTCTTCAAGTGGGCTGCATAATTACAACAGACAGTGAAGAAAAACTAAATGTTGGACATTTGAGAAAACAGGCTCACAAAACAAGAATTTTCAACGTCTTTTACTGCCGCGATCGGTCACGAAATACAACTTTCTTGGGGAATATTATTCCCACTTCCTTCGTTCTTTTCTTTCTTCATTCACCGTTATCAACGTTTCTCGTTCATAGTACTTGAGAGCAGAATCTTTCCTATACCAATTCAGTCCTGGGGAGGACTGAGGGGGGCGTTAATTGTGTCGTGGGGCCGTCATTATATACGAGCACATGACACTACACGGTTTCGTGTGTACATATGTTGTCACGTAGTAGTGGCGGTGAAGAAGGAGCAAAACTGTGAATGGCCAAACTAGCGTTTTGTTGAGCGAACCTGTGCCCTCAAAAGCAGGCTACACTCAAAGAACGGCGATAGCGGCGAACACAGTCGGCGATCGTCGAAAATTTGATCTGCCGGTCAAGCGTGACGGCTTTTATAAAAGGGTCATCGAAGGTTCATTAATCCCTGCTGCCCGCGTGTCTTCCACAAAGTTCTACATAATTCGCGTCACACATTCAATCAGATTACGCTAGCTTCGGTGGCAACTGACTACGTGTAGAACCTTCCATAACATTCGAGAAACCTCCGACACACAGGGGCGCGTCCCGCGCTGAGTGATAACGTTTATTAGACGCTGAAAGGAGGTCACCCGAAAAAGATAAACTAGACGTGTTAATATAACACATCTATGTGATGCGAACAATCTTATGATAAACTCGGCTGGTCGTTTTAGAGTGCAGAGCTCATTACATTTGGCTGGTTGAAATTGACGCTCGTAACGCATTCAGCTGGCCGATTCTTTCAGAGCACCATGCTCATGATCAGTGCACTCAGAAGTGCTCTCCCTCTTGATGGGAGAGTGCGACCAAGTTCTGGAGAGAGCGTTCGTCCTGTGGCTCCTGGCAACTTGCCTTGCTGGTTGCCGCGGAACATGCGCGCCTTGATTGTTCACAAAAGAAAACGCGCTGACGAGTTTCCTGTTCCGCACTCCGACTGCTCCGGCACGTGGCTGCACGTTCGACTCGGTCACGCTTCATCTGGCTAAGATCAAGAGCGGGACCCGTGTCGTTGCAATCCGAATCCGACCGCGGTAGGTAACAACCGAATATACCATTAGTTGAAATTTAGAGCTTGCCCCGTCAGCTTCTCCTTCGTATAGTGTCATGTCTCAAAATTCAGGTACACTGACACGCCCAGGTTGCTATTCTATTCTATATAAGCAAATAGGCGCAAGGAGCATGCAGATTTCGGAGATCGGCAGGATAATAGCATCTTGGCCCTCGAGAAAAGTAGAGGTAAGGCTATCCGTTGTGCAGATGGTCTCAGTTTGGGCCGACAACCATCCATTAAGCCGACGACTGAGGCCGGCGGAAAGGGTGGACACCTAGCAAATCCTCCTCCTGGGTCACCCTCGTCTGGGTGAATTTTGTGTTTGTCGGCCCGGATAGTATCCTGCTAAGCGTGGACTAATTCGAGACAGCGTTCCCCACCCTGCCGGTACAATGTCGGATATTGGTCGGTACTTGCGGCGCTTGACCACGCTGGGGAGATAAATAACCGACGAAGACGAAGTAAATGACGAATGAGAAAAGACATTGTTAGATGTTTTGCGCAAAAGTTAGGGATCCGAAATACTTTGAGGACTGAACCAAAACCGCACGGAATACAACTCTGAAGTAAATCGGTATGAAAGTCACACTGTAAATCACGAATCGCCAAAATACACAGTGAGCTTGTGTATACAGTTTACTGTTTGGGAATATAGCAAGCAGCTGTCAAATTTCAGGGGGTTATACACGCTGATAACTCTGACTGGTAAATTGCTCACTCTGTGGTGGCGCCAAGTAAAAAAAAAAGCATTCAATGAAAGAATGCCTTCAACCATGCAAACACTGTGTTGTGCAAGAGATGGCAAGACGGCGAGACGTGCGATAAAAAGTTTTTCATGTAAGCCTTACATGCGAGTATCTTGAGGGACGTGCTAAGTAGATGTAGAGTAGATAACTCAGAACGCCGAGTGCGCATATAGGCTAACTGATCACCGCGGTCTTTCCAACATAGTCTGTGAAATATATGCAGATCTTGTAGTAAATAGCTTGGACAATGACATGGGTCAGTTTGTCACACAAAGATGAAGATGATGCGTAATTACGACGACGCCGAAAAAAATCTGCTAGTGCTAACTGATATTCAAGGACGTAGATCATTTCAATGAATAAATCATTCAATCACTCTAGCAATCAATCACTTTATTCCAACATCAAAGGAGACATGTTATTAGTCACCACAGAGATGCTACAATGTAAGAGGAAAAAGCCCTCAAGGCTTCGCAAAGGCCTTCATCCCGTTTTGTAAGGCAACAGCAACACCAGTGTTCGCAAAAAAAAAAAAAAAAAACTGGAGTCTAATACAATGTCAGACATTGCAGTAAATCTTATAGTGAGTGCATATTACACGCACGTGTATTATGCACGGAAACTATAGTTTGTAGAACAGGAACTTTTCATTATTTTATTGTTGCATAGGGCTTATTATTATTGCAAGTAAGTAGCGTATAATTTGGCGACCGTGATTAGAACGTCTCTAAGAATTTTTTCCATCTGTATAACGCGTGTATTCCAGGGGCGGTCGTGAAGGATTAAATCCGTTAACTCTCCCAAGAAAGAATTTTTATTAACGTGATAGCATTAGATCTCTATGTTTCAAGGTCACGTTGTGAAATACAGAAAATAGCACGTGACCTAAGGAACACCAGAAGCGAAGTAAGGTATGTCCAGCCATGTATAAGAGACGATTAATGATTATCAGAGTTAATCAATGATTTATTAGGGATTGGATTACAGTGGACTAGGCTGGATTAGGGTGCATTAGGGTGATTACGGTAGATTAAGGTATATTATGAAACATTATGGTGAAATAAGGTGGGTTAAAATCGACTAAGGGGTGCTAAAATAGATTAGGGAAGATTAAGGTCGATTAAGGTGGAATAAGCCGTATTAGGGTAGTATAAAGTAGATTAGGGTGTATGAGGGTGAATTATGGTGTATTAAGGAGGATTATGATGTACTAAGAAATATTAAGGTCGATTAAGGTGGACTTTGGGAGATTAAGGTGGATTTGGATGGAGTAAGGTCGATTGGGGTGGGTTAAAGTCGATTGAAGTGAATTACAGTACACTTTAGAATGATTTCGCCTTCGTGCCACTTAGACGATAGCTAAGGACACCTGGGAATTTTTTTCCCGACTAATGCGATATCGTTTTAATAAAAGTTAATTATAGATGTCAGATACTAGTTGTAAATGGCTTGAGTGTGTGCATCCACTGGAACACCCACAATCGTCCACACAGCTTTTTTTTTTATGTGGTTTACATGTCCTGCATAAGTTCCTGTTGGTTGTACCACATGGCCAATAGCAGTAATTTAATGCAAATAAAAATGGAGAACGATACAACAGGAGTTGAATTCTTTGTAGCAAAACAAATCGCCACTGCGATAAGGCGCCTACGGTGCGGGAAAGTGTAGCATGAAAAAGCTCGGCCTCGTGTTTCCAGAGCATAATTCTCATGAAAAAGCGCACCTAAGCTTTTAACTCCAGGTAAATATCAATAGGGGAAGGCCACAATAATATACGCGGGCTTGTTTCTTGGTCGAAAGAATACAGCTTCTGTTTTCGTCGCGTTTACTCTGCAGCGATAGCTTATGCTCCATGGGTTAAGTAATTCGAGGACACCATGTTCTCTGTTGCGTAGTGTATATAGATCGCAGTACACGAAAAATAGGCTCGCGTCATCCGCATAAGTAATGAAGGTTGTATGTTCACCAATGTTTGCTAAATCATTAAAATACAGGTACACTAAAAAGAAGTGGGCTCAGGATGCTGCCTTGTGGTATGCAATGTACTATATTTTTTCTTACTAGGTCTGCAGTAATTATTGCAGCTCTTTGCTGAAGATATTGAAAGTTAACGTGTATGATGGCCAGCAAGTTACCCTGAAATCCATAATGTTCCAGTTTTTTTTATAAGTGTAAATGGTCAATTCTGTCAAAGGCCTTGAAGTAATCAGTAAAAATCCCGAGTGCATATTGTTTCTTTTCGAATGCATTCAGTATGATATTTTTTTCAACAGGAGAGCGGTTTTGCTGAACGCAGCTTTGCGAAACCCAATTCAGCAGGCGTAATAATATTACGTTTATTTAAAAATGACTCCATTCGTTTATGTATAATTTTTCGATTACATTGCAAATTACCGCCTGAATTGAAACTTCTCATATGTTAGTTTTGTCGCCACGTTTGAAAATATTAGAAACTTTGGCCTCCGGAAGACGCCAAGGAAATGTGCCGAATGCAAATAATAAATTAACGATCTATTTCGATCTACTTTAGGAAGATACCAACGACGTGCTTAACTGGCGCAATTTGTAGGCCATCCACGTCGCAACAGCTACCGGTATTAAGACACGTAATTTCAGTCGTGACCTCTTGTGTAGTTAACGGAAGCGGGAAGGCAGTTTCCCTGATTTGTGAGTTCATAAACCGTGCAAAATGTTGATCACGTGAGCTCTCCTCAACCGACGTAAAGAAGTCATTGAAATGCTAAGCTAGATCATTGCCAGTAAATGTTTTATTGTCCACATTGATTTTGCTCGGGCATGCGTTTTCGTTTGAGCATGAATTAAGCAGTCTATTTAATTTCTTTTTTTCCATCTCTCTTCAGTTGTACTTGTTCCTTCAAGGTCGTAAGCACGCCTCATCCCATGATATGTCTTTGGCACAACAGACAGATGTTATTAAAGTATTCAAGTTTATTTTTTCACACTTTTATTTGACGCTCACTACACTTGGATTTGCAGCAGATGATCCTGAAGAACAAAACAGAATAATCAACATTTTATCGGTTGCAATATAAGACGGAAAAAGCTCCTATAAGTCAGGTTAATTTTGACGTAAGCTGATAATTATATATGACAAATGTAGCGGCCCAGCTACACGGACTTCATACCTACTCCATAAAATGTAGGATATAGTTGTGAATCACAATCGTATCAAGGCGACAGACATAAAAAATAATAATGAAAGCACACAGTAAATAACTACCTTTCCTGTTTTCTTCGTTTTCTCTTTAAATGTGGAATTTGTAAAACAAAGGTAAATGAAAGTCGATGAAGAAACATCTTGGTACAGACGGGAACCAAACCTAGGCCTTTGTATTACACGTGTGATGTTCCTTCCAGTTGACCTACCGCGGCGCCGTGTTCCCGTCCACTTTCTCTGGTATTTGTGTGTGTGCACGAGAACAAGCCATGGAAGTGTTAGCCAGTGCAACCACTCACACACATGGTGGCGGATGAAGCGAATATTTCCCGCGCCGGCGCCGCGTAAAACGCGAACTTAGAAGAACTTGAACTTTTCTAAAAACACTCGTACGCTGCCTAAAATCCAGAAAGTTGTCAAAGTTGAAACCCTCGGCACGTAACGAACGACGAGAAGGGGAACCGAGGGGCCAAATTGTTGTTGGTCGCAATCATATGAAACCTACACACGATGAACGATGACATCAAGAAAATATGTGGTGAACTACTTTTCTTTTACCACATTACAGGAATAATGAGGAGGACGAGTACAGAAGACGGTGGAAGACGGAACCGAACGCACATCTTCCTAAGTACGAGAATTGCAGCGCGAATGGATGGAGCGAGAAAGGAACACGAAGGCAACGTATAGACAGGCCCTGTCACTCATTGTCCACATCTTCGCTTTACGCGTAGATGGATATCGTTTCGGGATTGTAACTTGTTTGTGCAAAACTGGTCCCATTATTCAAGACAGTGTATAATTGGCTCGTAGTCCCGTAATGCACAGACTACAAGCACTCAGCAAAGTGTGCGTCAAAAAAACTATCATCATCAATGGCTCTTACCACTGTAAGCAAGCAAAAAATTCAATGGCTCATAGCCCCGTAAAGCAGAGGCTAGAAGTAGATAGATAGAGAAACGTTATTAAAAGAGTAATCAGAAGAATCGCTAAAGACCGGGGCCCCAAGTCCAGGGCTCCGCTGTCTCTTGCCATCTTCTCAGCTCTCTGTATCAGCTTGAGCTGGTCGTCGAGGGCCGAGCTGGACAGCACTGCCTCCCACTGCTCCCCCGTGGTGTTCGTGTCGGGGTGTTCTATGTTGTGTTGTGTGCACACCGACGTAATGTGGTTGGTGTGGCCCCGCACCACGGGCATTCGTCCCTGTAGGCTGGGGGGTGTACGCGATTTAAAATGTGTAGGTTCGTGTAAGTGCCTGTCTGGAGCCTACGCCAGGCAGCGGCATTCTCTGTCTTTAGATTTCGATGGGGTGGTGGATATCGCAAGCGACTCCCTCTGTGGTAGTTGACGATGGCTGAATATTCGAGGTCGACAGGGTCCGGGTATTCTGCAGCTGGCGTGATGAGTGCTCGGTTATGCACGAATCCTCGAGCTGCTCTGTCGGCCTGCAGGTTGCCCGTGGCCCGGTATTCATATCATGGTTTGGGTGGTGATGCCCTCAGTGTTCTCGTTGGGTATTTGGCCTAGGGCTTCTGCAGCAGGTTTTCCTATTCTTCCTTGTAGGAAGTTGCGACAGACCTGCTGGGAATCCGTGAGGATCGTCAGTACTTCGCTTGCGTGTTGGCCTTCGCGGATGTCTAACGCGATGGCCGGCTCTTCGGATTCCGTGATCGTGCAGGGGCGGGTTGATGCAGCGGAGGTAACATGGCCTCGGTGGTCGCACACCACTGCCACTGCGCCTTTGTTGTTCGTCCCATACATGGCGGCGTCCGTAAAACGGGCCGTGGTATGGAACCCGAATACTTTCTCCATGTACTGGGCTCTTGCTCTCCTCCTGCCAGAGTGTAGGTTAGGATCCATGTTACGTGGTATCGGGGCAACATGATACCTGTGCTAGGCCTGACGAGGTATCGAGCAGGTTTCTTGGGTTCGTGTAGTTACAGCTCGGAACCCCAAGGTTTGTAGGACCTGCCAGCCCGTGTGAGTCCGCGCAAGTCTCTGTTGTAACTGTTACACCAGTTAAAAAAAATAAACAGGAAATCCCCCTTATCGACATTTACGTTTACGTATAATTGTAAAGAATGAACGGCGGAACGTTGCCGAGTTCACCCAAAGCATATCTCATGTTCTTTTGCAGCTCGAATGTTAACAGTTGTTAAAGCGCTCTTTTACTTGGCACCTTGTTTGCAAGCGGCACTGAACACAAATTACAAGTGCAATAAATGTGCGTGCGTGCGTGCGTGTGTGTGCGTGTGCGTGTTTGCGTGTGTGTGTGTGTGTGTGTGTGTGTGTGTGTGTGTGTGTGTGTGTGTGTGTGTGTGTGTGTGTGTGTGTGTGTGTGTGTGTGTGTGTGTGCGCGTGTGCGTGCGTGCGTGTGTGTGTGTGTGTGTGTGTGTGTGCGTGCGTGCGTGCGTGCGTGCGTGCGTGCGTGCGTGCGTGTGTGTGTGTGTGTGTGTGTGTGTGTGCGTGCGTGTGTGTGTGTGTGTGTGTGTGTGTGTGTGTGCGTGTGTGTGTGTGTGTGTGTGCGTGCGGGCGCGCGAGCGTGCGTCTTATGTCGTACGCTTATTTCTTCACATAACTATACGAAGATTATCGCTCAAGTCGCAAGCGTTCTTTTTTTCTTTTTGGGGGAATGTATAAAAGTTATCCGAAGTGCTCTTGGGAGGCAGAAAACTGCAAAACTGTTCATAAGGGCTCTTTGGAGAATACCGGTCAATTTCAAAGGTCACGAAAGAAAAACAGGAAGACCTAAAAGTATGAAACATGGTTAATAAATGCAGAAGCTCCTGTAAACATCCACCTTCATCTAGAAATGACACCAGAGCGATTGTAATAAATATTCCAAAGGTTTCAACAGAAAGAGGTAGCGTGAATAAGTTATCGCGAGCTGAGCGCGAAAACAATATGGAAATGCATTTAAAGTGATCTGTCACGTTGTTAGTTTGGATAGAAAACTCGGCACAAGTGTCTGCATGTTCATTAGTTCTACATTTCTTTCACCATAACATAAGTCGCTATACATAATGTTCTAACTTAAGCTTCTTGACGCACTTTACAACAACAACGGACGTAGTACTTCGAGCGGCTGTTAGAGCGATACATATTCTGAAAGATGCAATAGCATTTTAGAAGAGTTGTTTCCTGAAGCTGGGAGAAGAACCTTAACAAGAGTGTAATGTAAAGTTAAGAGGTTTTCCTCCCAATGCACCTCAGGGCGGCTGCAAACACGCAAAACGCCACGGTATTGCGACCAATACTAAATAAAAAAGAAAATAATTGGGGAGCGCGCATTCTTTCTAGATGAAGCTAACACTAAGCACGCTCTACCCCAACAAGTGTTCAAGGCGGAGTATCGTGACAGTATTGTTAATGGGTAGATTTCAGTATTGAGAAGGCTAGCGGATCATTATAGAAATGTTTTCATCTGCCCAAACCAAATGGAGATTTTCTTTATTCGCTGCCGTCACTTAATCAAGACAAAGACGATTACAGTGGTGGCCCTATATTAAAGAAGCACACACGAACGTGGGCTCGCCGCTTATCGCTGTAACCGAGCGCAGTCTGCTTGGAGACTACCTACGAAAGCGGGTGAATCTTGCATATCGGCACGTTAGCCGGCAAGTAAAAATGGATTTCTTCGCATTTTCTATTTCAAGTGTCTTTCGTGCAAGAGGACTATAGTGCATTCGTGTAGTCATCTTGGCTATTCTGAAGCACGGGCTGTGGAATCCAGTTACATCCTCTAAAATTGTTCATTTGTCTCAGTTTTGCGGAAATAAAATCACCTATTTTGCATCGTTGCTAAAATTTATAAGAAGAAGTTCAGCATAAGAGGCGCATAGTTTTGTCTGCTGCTCCATAAATAAGTCCACCGGGATAGAAGGACGCATGTATTCCAACAGAAATTATATGAGTGGAATGCATGTTCAATAATAAAGCTCACCGCATGTTAGTGCCAAATGCATTTGCGATGTTAACTAAGATGAATTACATTTGAGATACAAGAAAGTCACTGTGGTTACTTACTCTCGTAGGACAGAAAAAAGTGCCATCTATTTGAAGCCTCCCAAAGCATCGCACATGCCGAGAGAAAACCGAAAAATATGACCACACAAAAACTGTGTTGTGTGAGTGTGCTTTGTCGTCATGCAGCGCGGTCCTGTGCATTGCTCTTAGTCGCAAATTCACCCGCCCTTCTACTACATACTTAGTGTCGAGAGCATTTCTGATTCTTCCAACCACAGTCTTCAAGACACGGCCCGCATTTGCTCACGCCTTTGGAACCTCTAGGGCTATGCATCTCCACTGCCAGCTCGCTCACTGTACACAGATGGCGCTTGCTCTGTGCACAGCCATTTGCTGCCTCAAGACGTGTCATGCCGCCTGCGCAGCCTTCCGATCCAGGTCACTGCGGCCGTTTTCCGAGAGGCATGGAATGGACAAAGTTATTCTGCGATTATATTATGTAAATAAGCAGCGGAACGTTTACGCAGACCGTAGAACAGAAAGTCGCATACGCAAGCGCTTAACAGCGCTTATGTGTGTCTTCCTGTCCTACGGCCTGCGTAAAAGGTGCGCTGCTTATTTCCATCGACCATTTGCACCGATTCGCCCAAACACCTGCTCTTATATCTGCAACTAGATGAAGGTGCACGTTAAAGGATGTCAGATCATCGACACGAATCCGGAGCACTACTGCGTCGCTCACAACCCACTGTGTACTTTGAGGATACTAAACCCAACATATTTTTTTTAAAATCTGCATCAGAAATATGCTGCACGCCTGCACTATTGAGTAAGCCTGCTTCCCAGTTAAGAAATATACAACTGCAGCATTGATACAAAAATATATTTAGCGACATTTCGAATAGTCTAAAAACAATAAATTGTGTATATGTCAATTCAATATGAAAAAGACATTTATGTCTTGTACAAGGTCCACTGGACAATAAAAGTTAGGATACAACTAGAACGAAATGGATATAAACGTATTTCGGGTATTATGTTGTGAGACTGCTTTAGTATTTAACTCTAATACATGCGATTGGAAGGTTATTTCCCAGATGCCCCAAGTTACGTTGCCAGAGTAGTTATAGGATGGCATATGAACAAATGCTCTGTGCAGAAGTTAAGGTGCATCGTTGCATGTGTGCCAAACAGGGCATTTTGTGTGAAACAGTGCAGAAACAGCAGAATTCCACAAAAGTTGCAAAAGGTTTGTACAAAAAACGTCCTACAGGAAAGAAAGGAATTCGAGTGGGTGCAGTGTTTTCATGAAGGCCATAAGGACCCTATAGTGACGATAAAAATCAGGACTATTGGTTAAAAACTCAGATGACAGCGATAAACTTTTGCTGAGAGTCGTCACTAGTGAGAAAGTTTGGACTTGTGAAAGGGGCACCGAGCTGAAGTTGCAGTGCAAGGAGTGGAAAAAGAAAGGCGAGTCTATGCCAACAAAAGCAAGGAAGAATAACGCAATAATCAGTTAGGTTGATTAAAACTTCTGACTGCAATGGAATCGCTCGAAACGAAATTTTATGCAGCGTCTGAGAGATCGTGTGCGTCGCGCGCGAGGAAATCTGTCGAGAGATCAGACTGGATTCTGCACAAGGACAATGGCTCTGCTCATTCTGTACTGTTAGTGCGCGATATTTTGGCAATGCAATGCACTTCATAATTCTCATAGAACCTAGCCGGATTTAGCCTCCGGTGACGTCGCTTTTTTTTTCAAATGCAAACTGGAGCTCTCTCGGCGACCATTTAAGGGAGATGACAATGCAAAAGAGAATTACATCACTCTTGAAGCGTTATGAGTGTATTATGTCTAATGTTGAAGATGACGTCGTAGATGCGTCTGAAAGTTTGTGAAATGCGTTTTTTTTTTAAATACTGCGTGAAATTTACCAGAGATCTCGCATTATAACAACACGATAAAAGACTTTCTTCAAAAGTTGCCATTAGATTCTGTAAGAGAGTGCGCCAATGTATAATGACGTTAAAGGTATTAACTTATCTTGTGTGCCACTATTTCGCCGCGTTGCAGTGAGGGATCTATAAAGCCAAAAGGCTATGGTAGTGACAGTCAATTAAGGAAGTAAACGGGTAATTATGAGGTGTGTATATATATATATATATATATATATATATATATATATATATATGACATGTTTTTATTTATAATAAAATCATAAATCATGCATATCCTAGTATTGTGATTAATTACATCTATACACTAAAATGAAGCAGCTAGAGTTAGCGAGAGGGATTATGAAGAGGAAGCAGCGCTGTCTTCTGCAGCTCTTAAGGGAGCATGGTTATATTGAAATTTAATATATCAGACTTCGTTATGCAGCGAAAAATACGGTACTTGCCGAACCTGAGCTATCCACATTCTCCTAATTCTGATCAAGAGGTCGCAGTACGCTGGATAATTACATGAAAGCAACTGGCACAATACTGCTGTTGAAAATGCAAGATCCCACTTATCAGAAAATATCTGCTGCGCATTGCAAAAAGTGACTATCTAATGCTGGTACCACCAAGTCCGGGGCCACGAAATAGCGATACAATCGTATTAATATAAACAAGGCAAGAACACGGCCAATTCAGAGTACATATTTCTGTTCGCTCTAAACGGCTTCAAATGAAACGTGTAATAACCGTATTCAAATTCGTTTATGTAGATCACAGATCTTATCAACCCTCGGATGAAATCACGGTACATATGTTTGGCCGTTCTTTCTTGTTACGAATGTTTCTGCCATAATATATGAGCGGTTCAGAGAATTGGCCATCATTTAAGGTTTTACACGCACTTTGTCGCCACACCATCGGAGCCAGTTGCGTCAAGCTGCATTTCTGAGCAATACATTCCTGGCAGCTCCATTTGCATTTTAGAAAAACATGTTCAAGAAGGTAGAAGCTAAGAGAAAGTGTAATGTCAATTTACCATGCGCTCATGGCACTAAAAAAGATTGAAAAACGCCACCGTAATCAAGTAGACAAAGAAGAAAAGCCTTCGGAAGCCAGCCTTCTCTTCAGCTGCCGCTAACACAAGGCACGCTCTATTTTGTAAATATTAATTTGGACCGAGCACAACCGTCCTCAACGCATGCACCTCTTAATTAGTGGTGGTGCAACTCGGCTCGTGACGACTAGTCCGTCACTTTGGGAACGGACGAGCTAACGTACGATCAAACGTTACTCGTGATCAGTCATTAACCCGAAAGACTAAATATAATTTACTCAACGTAAGCTTAATATAAGTTCTTGTGTGAGGCTGAGCGAAGCGCTGTTACCACGCTCCCGCTTCTCGTACGAATGCTAAGTAGCTGGTTTTATTCTCTATTTACGCCTAGTCTCGACTAGATGATCGGCCGCGCGTATTTCTGCCGACTTTCAGACACGAGAGACATGATAGCACCAGCGCCCGTCTCCGAGCCTTTACGCGTGCTTATAGAAGATTGTCAAGCACGTAGGTGGCACTGCAGCTCGTAATACGCTATCGTACATTCATAGCAGCGATCGTTCGTGCCCTTTGCCGGCCTTTGTGTGTCACAGCTGATGCGCGCCGCGGATTCCCCTGATAAGGGCGGCGCTGATTACTTATGTTACTGACGGCTTGCTGAAGGCCGGGATGCAAGCGTTCGATCGTAAACGTGTTATTTACAAGCATTCGCAACGAGATCTTGCGACACGCGCTTGACAGATGTCGCGTACCTAATGGTAGCGTACCCGATACCTTCGGAGTCGTCGTGGCACGGGTTTGGCACTCGTTTAGATAGTTTTCTTTTTTTTTTAGAAAACATAATTATCAAAAGAGGAAAACAAAATCTGCATTTACTGAAATTGCATTACCCCCCGTGTTGAAATTTTATGCTGTACACGATATTACTCGGAGCCAGAAACCTAACGTGAGCGCCTAATGCTCATCGTCTTGCTATTCATCCATTAACTCTGCAAAAGGTCGTCAGCTGCGCTGAATCTTTAGTATGGTAGCTATAGCTGGGCGAGTCGGTACATCTACGTAACCATTACGCACAGCCCGCTCTAAAAAACACGGACGAAGAATAGTGACGAAATACGAGCGCCGACTCAAGAGTAAAGGTTAATTGAGTTTAAATGCCCATACAAATAGGAAAACTTAGACATGCGTCCCCCCATGCACCATACATTCCCTCAACCAAAAGCAATGGAAGAAAGACGAGCGTGAAAGCAAGAAGTCCGATCATTTTAACGATTAGATGCTTAAAAAGAAATGTTTTTATTTGTTGTGTAGGGCGAATGACGCCTGGCTTACGCACCTGTCATCACATTTGATGATTAGATAGGCCGCTGAAATGAGGCGGGGCTTTTAATTTTTCTTTCTCCAGATTACGCCTGTGCGTTCAAAAATGGGCTTGCGACTGAAAGCTGCGTAATGGGTGGCCAAATGTGATGGACCAGCGTTCTTTAATCTGGAGGAATTTTCTTGCAACCTTTTGTTTATACAACTGCCCTTTTTGCCGATGTAACAAAAGCTCCGCATGACAGGGGAATCTCGTACAAAATATTGTTGCGTCACGCCACGAATTTAGGTCTATGCTTTACCTTACATGTAGCGTGCGCAACCAAATCTGACATTTGTGCTCATGATTGCGCAGCCTGGCACAGACTGCGTTTTCCCACTCTAAATATAACAGCCCTGCACGCTCGACTGACAAATTCAAATATAGTTATTTCCCCCCGACCCATAAATGTAGAACCAGCTTACCCCTAACATACTAAAATTGACACTGGATAATTTTGGCAAGGCAATCACTGGTTCATACCCGTGATTTACAGGAGCATGTACTATATACTATGCTTATATGCAATATGTATCTATTGAGACCACTTTTTCTTTCATTTTCAACATATTTCTTACACTAGTGTTTTGCTGTGTGTGTGGCACCTTTGATATGACACCTTTGTGGCACCTTGGGGCTTGGCAGCACTCCGACAATGCGGTTCACTGACGCCGGACGCCTTTTCGCATTACAGGTGCTCACAGGCTTCTGCTTCACCGTTGGCACCTGCTGTTCTCCTGGTGCCGTCACGGGGCCTGCGGGCACGCCCGGCTTACGGTGTGTTGGCTTGCGGGATACTCTTACCTGGCGGAGCATCCTCTATCGTCTGCCCGGGAATGCCAATGCCGACCGACGCTCAGCGCCGCCTCACGTCTACAGTCAGCTGTATGCCTTCGTGCGTGGTGTAGGCTCGCCCTACCCTCAGCGCGCTGGTGTTACAGACGGGCCAACCTCGTCTACCCTCCAGTGCTCCGAAAACGATGCAAGCGCCGTTGACTACTGCGCCGCACCGCCCCTGAACGGAAATTCATCGCATCTATCGTCTTCATACAACTTTGCCTCAGCCGACGCATCGAAACAGACATCAACCTTCACGCATAAAACACGTCACCCCCTCGCTCTCATCAGTGGTCTTGGCAGCACTCCGACAATGCGGTTCACTGACGCCGGACGCCTTTTCGCATTACAGGTAACAACCAATTACGCTATTTATGCGCGTCGTTCCCGCTATGCCGCTTTGCTAGTGCTGCCAAGCCCAGGCTGCTGCATTACCATTGTTCGCGACTGCACGTCTGTCATCTTACAACTTCTTGCTCTCTCTGGCGACATAGAATTAAATCCCGGCCCTAACACCCGTTCCACTTCAACGCAGGCATCCTGTGACATAATGGCTGCATTGGAGGAAATAAACTCAGGTCAGGCATCTCTTCTAAGTGAAATGAAATCAATTCGAAATAAACTATCTCAGAACGACAAAATTTTTGACGACATTAAAAGGCGACTAACAAAAATTGAAGGTGATGTTTCCGCCATAACTGCACTAAAAACCGAAGTTAATTGCATCAGGACAGTGGTCGATACAAACACTAAAGCCATTTCCGACATTTCATCAAGACTAAACGATTCAGAAGATAGAGCTCGTCGTTCTAACCTTGTGTTTTTTGGGGTATCTGATACTGAGCGTGAAACGTGGCAAGAATCGGAGAAGAAAATTGTGGAACTTTGTGCTTCTAACCTTAATATCAAGTTGGATCCCTTCGATATTGAGCGCGCTCATAGAATTGGCAGATACAGCTCTAATAGAAACAGACCCATAATTATCAAATTAGCTCATTTCAAAGTAAAACAACACATTCTTTCAAATGCTAAACAACTTAGAGGGTCCAGCTACAGCATATCGGAAGACTACTCAGCTAACACTCGGCATGCACGTAAACAACTAATCGAGTTCGGCAAGTCGCAACAGAAACCTTTCAAACTCCGGTACGACAAACTAATCGTGGATAACAGAAGTTACAAGTATGATAACACTACAAACAGGGTTATATCAACTTCATAGCTACCATCACGCACTATCGCAAAACCATATAGCATCCCTGTATCATTCGTTTATACTAACATTAGAAGCTTATTGCCCAAACGCGAAGCACTCTGTAGCCTTATCGATTCTGCTGATTGTAAGCTTCTTGTACTAACAGAAACGTGGCTGAATTCTACCGTCGATAACACAGAGCTTAATTCTTTCCTTCCTGATTTTGACATATTTAGGCGGGATCGTGTAGGCAAACGCGGAGGAGGTGTTCTGATAGCTGCCCATCGCAGCCTTTGTTGCTCCATTATGAATATCACTTCACCTCTAGAAATCTTATTCGTATTGTGCAGTTCTTCATACCTACAAACTATTATCGGTGTATGCTATCGACCCCCCGATGCAGATGCTTCCTTCACTATTCACTTCCACGACGCACTGCAAACTGTTACGAAATCATTTAATCATGCGCAACTACTCCTCTTAGGTGACTTTAACTTTCCTGATATAACATGGTCCGAACCAGCCATAACACTGTCTAAAAATAACCTTGAATGTAATTTTCTTAACACATGCCTCACCTTTGGTTTGACGCAGCTAGTGTCTACCCCAACGCGGAAAAACGAACAGTGCTCTAACATACTCGACCTTATCTTAACATCCCATCCCGACAGTGTTTCTTCTATAACACATCTACCAGAACTAAGTGATCACTCGGTACTACATGCAGAATTATCCTGGCAGCTACCTCATTGCAAAAAATCAAAAAAGAAAATAACACTCTACGATAAAGGTGATTACATCAGCATCAACAATGCATTAACCGAGTTTTACAACTGGTTCATTATAGATTTCCCGAAGCGCACAGTAGACGCCAACTGGACGCTTTTTAAAAATAAAATGATCGAACTCACTACGACTTACATACCAACCATCATTTTAACAGAGCGACCTTCGTCCCCATGGTTCAACAACACATTAAAACGACTAAACAATAAAAAGAAAAGATTGTTTCGTAAAGCCAAGCGTTCCAATACCGCTCCAGCCTGGGAAAAATATTACGTCACTGAAAAGGAGTTTGATTCCTTAGCCGCAACAGCTAAACGAACCTTCTACTCAACTACACTCCCTAACATGCTGCAAAACAATCCCAAACAATTCTGGAAATACATTAACCCAAATAACCGTAAACCATTACTATTATATGATAACGATAATAACCGTGTCCCAGACCATAAAGTATCTGAAGTACTAAACTCTGTCTTCTCTTCCGTGTTCACTTCTGAACCTAACACTGACCTCCCAGACTGTCCTTACCTCAACAACCCAACGATGCCTGACATAATAATCGTAGCCCATGGTATCACCAAGCTAATCGAGTCCCTCAAATTAACATCCTCAGCCGGCATCGACGGCATCAATTCCAAAATGCTTAAGAACACCGCGCACATCTCTAGTGTATTTTTGTGTCATATCTTTCAGCAATCATTATCATCTGGAGTGGTGCCGCAAGACTGGAAAATAGGTAAGATAATTCCAGTACCAAAAAAAGGATCATCATCATCGTGCCACAATTACCGTCCAATTTCCCTCATCAGTGTTTGTTCTAAACTAATGGAGCATATAATTTATTCTCTTATTGTAAACTTCCTAACATCCGCTAATTTCTTTAATCCAAATCAACACGGTTTTCAGAAAGGCATGTCCTGCGAGACTCAACTAGCCCTATTCGTTAATGACATCAGCTCGCATCTTGATCAAAACATACCCATAGACGCCCTCTTCCTAGATTTCCAAAAAGCTTTCGACAAGGTTCCTCATGAACGGCTCTTTCTAAAACTATCATGCCTTAATCTTAACCCTCGTGTTCTCCAATGGATACGCAACTTTCTCACTAACCGTCAACAGTTCGTTTACGCTAACCAATGCTCGTCTACCTTATCACCCGTTATCTCTGGCGTGCCACAAGGCACAGTCCTGGGACCACTACTCTTCTTAATATACATTAACGACTTACCTATAGGCTGTTCTTCCAAAATTCGTTTATTTGCCGATGACTGTGTAATCTATCGTCCTATTACTAACGACGCTGATTCTCGCGCCCTCCAGTCCGACCTTAACGTCATTGAAACTTGGTGTAACAATTGGCTAATGTCCCTCAACGTCAAAAAAACATCACTACTTACTTTCCATCGTCGCCAATCATTTATGTCAGCTAATTACACTATCGCCGGTTCGGAAATATGTGCTGTGACTTCATATAAATATCTAGGCGTTAACTTGTCCAATAACCTCAGTTGGTCCTCACACATTTGCAACATTAGCAATGATGCCAATCGTGTACTAAGCTACCTGCGCCGTAATCTACGTCTTGTCCCGCACTCAGTAAAACTACTCGCATACTTAACAATCGTTCGACCCAAGCTAGAATACGCATGCTCAGTATGGGACCCACACCAATCTAACCTGGCAACAGCACTAGAATCCATACAGAATCGTGCAGCAAGGTTCATTCATTCTGACTACTCTTACCACACTAGCGTTACTAAACTCAAATCATCTCTGAAACTTCCAACCCTCGAGCAGCGCCGCAAAACAGCAAGACTGTGCCTCTTTTACAAATTTTATCACTCACTACTTGATCAGACCGACATCACGCCTGCGCATCGCACTTCATCCCGTCATGGCCATTCAAAGGCTGTTTATCCCCCTCCAGCTCGCACCTCCGCTCATCTTAACTCTTTCTTCATTCAAACAGCGAAAGACTGGAATCATCTACCTTCTGAAGCGGTGCACCACTCCAGTCATTCATCGTTCAAGGCATTTATTGAAAATATTATGTAAATATGCCCACCCCTCATGTAAAACCCCAAATGGGGTATTTGAGGTACCAATAAATAAATAAATAAATAAATAAATATTGCCCCCCACTCCCGCGATAACCCTCTTAGAGTTCTAGCATGCATAAATAAATAAAAATAAAATAACAACATAACCTAGACGCAGATGGAAACAAACTGTAAGGGGGCGCGGCATTAAATTACATCCGAGAAATAATAACCAAACCTATTCAAGGCAATGAAGAGGTTGTACTTGACCAAAAAAAAGAGTATGAAGGAGAACCAGATGGAAAATTAGCTGGTGCTGACAAATTTCAATGGGAAGAAAGCCAAACAGAAAATTCCTGAGCACACAGGCACAGTGGTAGACGAGGCTCGCGTTAGGGTTATTAATGAACTAGATGCAAAAACTAAGCAAGCTTTGTTGAAATGAGTAGAAAAAACTTTGAAGGATAAACGAATACCAGGCAGTTGGCGACAAAGTAAAATTAATTAAATTTTTCAAGGTAAAGAGGAGAAAGATAGAAATAAGTCACATAGACCGTTGGCCATTACATCGGTAATATACAGGTCAGCAATTCAGGCAATAAAATTAAAGCTGCAAGCATGCGCAGAAAATAATGGCGTTTTGGGAGAACTTCAAAATGGCTTCAGGATAGGTAGATGTTTGGATAACAACTTATTTGTTCTTACTCAGTGTATTGAAATATCCATAGTAGAACGGAGACCGTTATTTGTGGCCTTTTTAGAAATTACAGGAGCGTATTACAGCGTAGACCGCAACATATTGTGTGATATTCTCGAAGGGGAAGGCTTCGGCGACAATTCTATACAGCTTTTGAGATAACTGACCGAGAAAATTCCGTTTCAGTTGAATGAGAAGGGATGAAGAGCGAGGAGAAAGTTGATAGCAACAAGGGACTGAGACAAGGGTGCCCTTTATCCCCACTGCTGTTTGTAATACACATGATGAGGATGGAAAGGATGCCAGAGGAAAACAATATCGGATTTATTCTCTCATACAAACAGGTGAGTACAGTAGTAGGGCAGCAGCTTCCAGTATTTTTTTTTTTTTTCGCACGACATTGTGTTGCTAGCTAACAAGCAAAGTGAAATGCAACGTCTGTTTAATATCCGTGGACAGCAAGGCGAGAACTTCGGTCTGAAATTTAGAGTTAAAAATCAGGTGTTATGGTATTCAAATAAAACTGCGAACAGAAAGTGTCAATTCAGGGCCAGGAAATACCTCGGGTAAAAGAATATAAATGCCTTGGTATATGGATAAACGAATGTAATACATGTATGAGAACACAGGAAAAAGCAAAACAGCAAAGGGGAAGAGAAATGCAGCGACAACAAAACACAGAGCGCTATATGGATACAATAAGTACGAGGTGCTCCGAGGTATGTGGAAAGGTGTTATGGCTCCAGGACTTCCTTTGAAAGTGTGGTTGCTTGCTTTAAATCAAAGGTACAATCAGGACTCGATGACAACCAAAGGTCAGTGGGACGCCTCGCATTGGGCGCTCACGGGAAGACTACAAATGAAGCTGTATAGGGTTATGGGCTAGACAAACTTTGAAGTGAGAGAAGCTCACAGTAAAATTGATTATGAAGACCGACTGAGGAAGTTGGAAGAAAGTAAATGGAGTCTGGGAACGTTGTGCAGGAAAAACATTGATTCACAGTGGAGGAAAACAACTAGGAAGCTTACCGGCAAGTATGCTACCTGTGTGGTAAGCAACACGGCAACAAAAAAAAAAAAGAAACGTCAAGCGGAAAGTCGGAGAGGCTGACATAATCTCATGGGCGGCAGCAATGCAAACGAAACCAGCCATGAGTAACTACTTAAGAGGAAAAAACGAAATCACGAAAGAAACAATTTATGATAACTCAAAGGGGAAGCTCATTACTTTTCGAAGCGAGATCGGGATGCCTTAGAACACGCACACTTCTAAAGCGAGATATAAGAAGGAAGAAGGCGCATGTACTTGCTGCGGTAAAGCTAGGGAAATGATGGAGCATGTTTTGTTAGAATGGGAAGTTATCTGCCCAGAGGTCGATTTAGGCATGGTTGGCCTCCTTGAAGGCCTTGGGTTCAGCGAGAGCAGGTGGAAAGTGAACGTATCCGTAGTAGATATTAGTGAGAGGCGATTGGAAGATTAGTGGCAGAAAAGTAGAGAAACGAAAGCAATGGAAGCGTGCAAAAACAAAGCCCACAACCGGCATTCAGAAAGTTTGGTCAAGGCAACTCACCGTGGTTTTTTTTAATTTCATTTTTCTTTTCTTTTTCCGCAAAGATAGGGCATTAAGCAATATAACAACAAATGCATGGTGGCGCAACCCACCAACCCTTTCCTAGCGGATGCTCATAGCATCCATCCATCCATCCGTCCTAGTAGGGAGCATAAAGAGTAACGCTAAGAAATAAGCGCCAAAGAGGAGCCCGGTTACCACGTCATGCATCTCGCAGCGTTCTCACGCACAGACGCACCATACATCTCGGAGGCCACACGAAATGACATCATGTGTTCTTAGGGAAGCGTGAAAGACGAGTCTCGCTGTAAGTACACGCCTCATACCTCGCTCGTTTCGATGCTGGCAATACGTTGTGTCGCTATATTGATGCAATACCAACGCCTTACCTTCGACACTTATTGTTCGGTGGGTTCTGCCGCAATTTTTCGTTGCTGTTGTTCAGACGGAAAAAGTTGAGCTCTACCTATATGCTAGCGATGTGTAATCGTGACGATCATCGTGACCTGGACAGTACCTTACCTTACTTCACCTCCACTAAGTTATCCTGGTGCGCCTCCTGCTACACCTATTTTTCGATTTGCATCTATCTTTTCTTTTCGACGCAATGCTACCGGCTATTGTGCACCACGTGTATGACAATTATTTTAGCGCTCGGGGAAGCGACAACACCCGTGCGGGGCACTGCCACTCCTGGAGTCGGTCTTTGACCGACGCTATAGGCACGTTCGCTTGTCTACCATTTGTCTCTGGACACAGTGTCATCGTGTAGGACTTTCCGACGACTTTTCATCGTGTTATGTCCTGTTAAGGGCATCGCCTACCGCGGCTCGGGACAGTGCTTCACCATAGGCTCCCACCGGTGGCATAGCCGGCAATTTCGTTCTTGGGGGAAGAGAGAGGGGGGGGGCTGACGTGTCAGGTCGGCCTCCTCCTTCTAGAAGTTGTCGAGCGATTAAATACGTATTTAATAACTGCATTGTCATTGCCAAAGTTGCTGCAAAGGCATTCTTGAACGATGTGCCCTGTCAAGACAAGTAAAATATATATTTTTTCATGAAAGCATATCCTCGTATGTCTCAAAAATTGTGCCCAAAATAACTGATATCAATGCTTCCGTATCTTCTGTCGAATTATTAAGTAAAGGTAATATCCCACGAACTTTAGAGCTATATCAGTTTGAAACCAGCAAAGCACTGCATGCCGCTGATATGAAATATAGAGGCTATGAAATGAACAAGTTGAGGAAGAATACGTACTTTAACGAAACTTTCTTGTTCAAGAAATTTGTTTATTTTTTGTACATGTGACACGGCCATGAAAAAATCTCAATAACGCTGGCCTTTGTTCCAATGTATTGCGCAGAAGCAGCTATCACCGTCGTATATAGTGAATAACTGCAACGGAATTATAGTTGCAACAGAGAGCACATGTAAATAGCAATAGTTCTGCAAAATATACGAGGGCTAGTCAAGTGAAAGTGAGCCAATGCGAATATATGACAAACGGGGCACTTTATTAAAAAGTAGTCTCCATGAGAATTTAGACATTTGTCTCACTGACTAACGAGTTGCGTGATTCCCGTCTCATAAAACTCCGTGGGTTGCTGCTACAAAAATTCTGTAACTGACTCTTTCACTTCATCATCGGACATGAATGTGGTTTTTTTTAAGAGAGAGAGAGAGAGAGAGAGAGAGAGAGAGAACAACTTTATTGAAAATGCCTGCAGAATCGGTTAGGCTCCCTCCACGCAGGGAGAATAAGCTTTTGCCACGACGCGGCCACTACGTCAGTCTCGTGCGTTGTGCTCCTCGAGGTCTTGATTCTGGTTTCTTTAGGTGTTTCTTCAAATGCCCCAAAATGTGGAAGTCACAAGGCGACAGGTCTGGGCTGTATGGCGGATGTCAGCGTTTCGCTCTTGAATTTTGCCAGTTTATGTTAACCAGATCAGCGACTTGGGGACGGGCATTGTCGTGGAGCAAGATGACTCCATTCCTGAATTTTCCGTGTCGTTTGTTTTTTATTGCGACACGCAGCCGATCCGGCGTTTCAAAATGTCGGAAACGATTGATAGTCTCTCCAGGATTAGCAAATTCGGGCAGTAATGGCCCCTGACGATCGAAAAAAAAAGGTCAACAACACCTTCCCGGCGGAAATGACGGCCTTTGCTTTCTTTGGGGGCGGCGAACTCGAATGTTTCCACTGTAAGCTTTGCCATCATGCCTCAGGCTCGTAGTAGTGGCACCATGATTTGTTCCCGGTCACAATTGCACCCTCATTCGTCTTCACCCTCATTGTGATACCGGATCAGATCAGTTAAGGCAGCGCCGAAATTCTGCATCTTCTGGCGGGGGTTCCAAATGTTGGGGGTCCATTGCGCGCACAAGAGTGATATCATCATCATCATCATCATCATCATCATCATCATCATCAGCCTGGTTATGCCCACTGCAGGGCAAAGGCCTCTCCCATACCTCTCCAACTACCCCGGTCATGTACTAATTGTGGCCATGTTGTCCCTGCAAACTTCTTAATCTCATCCGCCCACCTAACTTTCTGCCGCCCTCTGCTACGCTTTCCTTCCCTTGGAATCCATTCCGTAACTCTTAATGACCATCGGTTATCTTCCCTCCTCATTACGTGTCCTGCCCATGCCCATTTCTTTTTCTTGATTTCAACTGATATCATTAACTCGCGTTTGTTCCCTCACCCAGTCTGCTCTTTTCTTATCCCTTAACGTTACACCTATTATTCTTCTTTCCATAGCTCGTTGCGTCATCCTCAATTTAAGTAGAACCCTTTTCGTAAGCCTCCAGGTTTCTGCCCCGTACGTGAGTACTGGTAAGACACAGCTGTTATAAACTTTTCTCTTGAGGGATAATGGCAACTTGCTGTTCATGATCTCAGAATTCCTGCCAAACGCACCCCAGCCCATTCTTATTCTTCTGATTATTTCAGTCTCATGATCCGGATCCGCAGTCACTACCTGTCCTAAGTAGATGTATTCCCTTACCCGAGATGTTAATGAATTATGGTGTGAACCGAACCGTGAATGATGTTCACACGCTCTACCAGTTCATCGATGCTTGTCCTCCGTTATTGTCTAATCAGCTCATGAACCTTGCCAACTCTGTTGGTGATGATTGCACGGTGGCTTTGGTCCAGTCTTGGATCGTCTTTGCATGCAACTTTCATATCCTTCTTTGAACCGTTTGCTCCAAAGCTTCAGAGTGGCCAATGAAATGCAATTTTCAACGTACATGGCAGCCATACGTCGACTAATTTCTTTTTGGGAAACACCTTCAGTGGTCAAAAGCCTCACGGCAGCACGGTGTTCAACTTTTGGAGTGTCCATTATGTCACGCAACCATGTTCAACCCAGTGAATGAGAGCATTAAAAACCATTATCCTCACACCGGACAGGCCGCCATTGGAATCTGAACCTGGCAACGTTTAATGCTAGAACGTTATCTGGTGAGGCGAGTCTGGCAGTGCTATTGGAGGAATTAGAGGGCAGTAAATGGGATATAATAGGGCTCAGTGAAGTTAGGAGGACGAAAGAAGCATATACACTGCTGAAAAGCGGGCACGTCCTGTGCTACCGGGGCTTAGCGGATAGACGAGAACTAGGAGTCGGTTTCCTGATTAATAAGGATATAGCTAGTAACATACAGGAATTCTATAGCATTAACGAGAGGGTGGCAGGTCTTGTTGTAAAACCTAATAAGAGGTACAAATTGAAGGTCGTGCAGGTCTGCACCCCTACATCCAGTCCTGGTGTAAAGTAAGTCAAGAACATCTATGAAGACGTGGAATCGGCGATGGGTAAAGTCAAAACAAAATACACCATACTGATGGGCGACTTCAATGCCAGGGTAGGCAAGAAGCAGGCTGGAGACAAGTCATTGGGGGAATATGGCATAGGCTCTAGGAATAGCAGGGGAGAGTTATTAGTAGAGTTTGCAGAACAGAATAACATGCGGATAATGAATACCTTCTTCCGCAAGCGGGATAGCCGGAAGTGGACGTGGAGGAGCCTGAATGGTGAGACTAGAAATGAAATAGACTTTATACACTGCGCTAACCCTGGCATCATACAAGATGTGGACGTGCTCGGCAAGGTGCGCTGCAGTGACCATAGGATGGTAGGAACTCGAATTAGCCTAGACTTGAGGAGGGAACGGAAGAAACTGGTACATAAGAAGCCGTTTAATGAGTTAGTGGTAAGAGGGAAAATAGAGGAATTCCGGATCAAGCTACAGAACAGGTATTTGGTCTTAACTCAGGAAGAGGACCTTAGTGTTGACGATATGAAAGACAATCTTATGGGCATCATTAAGGAATGTGCAATAGAAGTCGATGGTAACTCCGTTAGACAGGATGCCAGTAAGCTATCGCAGGAGACGAATGATCTGATAAAGAAACGCCAATGTATGAAAGCCTTTAACCCTACAGCTAGAATATAACTGGCAGAACTTTCCAAGTTAATCTACAAGCGTAAGACAGCTGACATAAAGAAGTATAATATGGATAGAATTGAACATGCTCTCAGGAACGGAGGAAGCCTAAAAGCAGTGAAGAAGAAACTAGGAATAGGCAATAATCAGATGTATGCGTTAAGAGACAAAGCCGGCAATATCATTACTAATATGGATGAGATCGTTCAAGTGGCTGAGGAGTTCTATAGAGATTTATACAGTACCAGCGGCACATACGGCCATAATAGAAGAGAGAATAGTCTAGAAGAATTTGAAATCCCACAAGTAACACCGGAATAATTAAAGAAAGCCTTGGGAGCTATGCAAAGGGGGAAGGCAGCTGGGGAGGATCAGGTAACAGCAGATTTGTTGAAGGATGGTGGGTAGATTGTTCTAGAAAAACTGCCCACCCTGTATACACAATGCCTCATGACCTCGAACGTACCGGAATCTTGGAAGAGCGCTAACATAATCCTAATCCATAAGAAAGGGGACGCCAAAGACTTGAAAAATTATAGACCGATCAGCTTACTGTCCGTTGCCTACAAAGTATTTACTAAGGTAATTGCAAATAGAATAAGGAACACCTTAGACTTCCGTAAACCAAAGGACCAGGCAGGATTACGTAAAGGCTACTCAACAACAGACCATATTCACACTATCAATCAGGTGATAGAAAAATGTGCGGAATATAACCAACCCTTATATATAGCTTTCATTGATCACGAGAAAGCGTTTGATTCAGTCGAAACCTCAGTAGTCATGGAGGCAATACGGAATCATGGTGTAGACGAGCCGCATGTAAAAATACTGAAAGATATCTATCGCGGCTCCACAGCCATCGTAGTCCTCCATAAAGAGAGCAACAAAATCTTAATAAAGAAAGGCGTCAGGCAGGGAGATACGATCTCTCCAATGCTATTCACAGCGTGTTTACGGGAGGTATTCAGAGACCTGGATTGGGAAGAATTGGGGATAAGAGTTAATGGAGAATACCTTAGTAACGTGCGATTCGCTGATGATGTTGCCGTGCTTAGTAACTCAGGAGACCAACTGCAATGCATGTTCACTGACCTGGAGAGGCAAAGCAGAAGGGTGGGTCTAAAATTAATCTGCAGAAAACTAAAGTAATGTTTAACAGTCTCGGAAGAGAACAGCAGTTTACGATGCGAGGCACTGGAAGTGGTAGGACAGATAGTGACTGCGGATCCGGATCATGAGACTGAAATAATCAGAAGAATAAGAATGGGCTGAGGTGCGTTTGGCGGGCATTCTCAGATCATGATTAGCAGGTCGCCATTATCCCTCAAGAGAAAAGTGTATAACAGCTGTGTCTTAGAAGTACTCACGTACGGGGCAGAAACCTGGAGGCCTACGAAAAGGGTTCTACCTAAATTGAGGACGACGCAACGAGCTATGGAGAGAAGAATGATAGGTGTAACGTTAAGGGATAAGAAAAGAGCAGATTGGGTGAGGCAACAAACGCAAGTTAATGACATCTTAGTTGAAATCAAGAAAGAGAAATGGGCATGGACAGGACATGTAATGAGAAGGGAAGATAACCGATGGTCATTAAGGGTTACGGACTGGATTCCAAGGGAAGGGAAGCGTATAGTAGGGGGCGGCAGAAAGTTAGGTGGGCGGATGAGATTAAGAAGTTTGCAGGGACAACGTGGCCACAATTAGTACATGACCGGGGTAGTTGGAGAAGTATGGGAGAGGCCTTTGTGCTGCAGTGGGCGTAACCAGGCTGATGATGATGATGATTCTCACACCTTCGTGTCGCTTTTGTAAAGGAGAGATGCCGCTGCGCTACGTGCATGCTTCGCACATAAAGAACCGAACCATTAGTGCGCGGGGTGGGTTAGGTCAGTGTCATTTGCCTGGTCCTCGTAGATTAGAAATTAGAAGATACAATGGAATATACAAATGTGGAGATACAGCTTGATAAAGGGCAAAGAGTGTCAGTGGAAACAAACTGCACGTATACACAAAACCTCGCAACAAAATATTTGAATATACGTATAATCTCCAATAAATCTATGTATCTAAGAAAAAGTCACTGTATATAATGCGTCAAGCAAGGCAAATAGACATGTTGCGAAATCGGAGATACAAAGATCACAGCACTCCCTCCCTCCACTCCCCTTGATGTACCGCGCGCGACAGGAGGCAGCGCGCTTGCTCCCTGAGCCATCATCGTCAGCTCACTCACGCCACCCCCCCCCTCCCCCTATCCCCCTAGCTTTCACTCGTATATACAGCATGCGGCGCACGGTCATGATGTTATCGCCCTTGGACTTTGTACGGAACATGAGGGCGACGGCGATGGCAAGAATGCGCCTGGAGTGTCTATATAATTGCTACAGCACTAATATAATAAGAGTATCCGGAAACTCAAACGTCCCGTGGCCCTTTACTTTCCGCAAAAGAAGAAGTAACAAAATCGAACTTTCAGAATCTGAGAATTTGCGTCACTGCAGCAATGTTTTCATGTTTTTTTTTTGGGGGGGGGCAGGGGGGCAGGGGGGCACGGAAATAGAAAGCGCCGAGGAAAGCTTGTTGCCCGCAACCTGTTGCCTACTTTGGGCATATCGAAGAAAACGTGAGACACTTGGTCCACAGAGATCCATACGCGTACTGCTCACTATCCTACACCGGCGAGACAAAATTTTCCGGAGAAGTTGCGCTCAAGAAAACGCGTTGAAAACCGTCGAGTCCCCGCGGTGATGGCGGCGAGCTACCATTGCTTTTTTTTTTTTTTTTTTCTCGTCTGCTAGGCAGAAAGCGTCCAGAACTCTGCCATGTGAAAATGCAGTCGGCCAGAGAAAAACGAACGCGCATCGAAGTGCTTGTCGCGGTCGTCGGGGCAACACCAGAGAAGCCCATGCGCTCTTGCTGACTCTAGGAGCCCGCAGCTAGCGAGAAAAAAAAAAAAAAAATTGAAAGCCTGCTTGTGTCTTCACGGATAAAAGTCAAAGTAGAAAATAAATAAGCACGTAGTTACCTTTCCTAGCTTTAGTGTCTTGACATAGACGCTTTGGCGCAGGTGAAAGAAAAATGTTAATATTCTTTTCTGTGACATGACAGCAAAACTGAATCACCACAATGCTTCGTCTCATCAGACCTCGCTGCTTGTTTTGTCAACTTGTCTGATAGTGTGTTCGTATGGCTTGTCTAGTTGTATGGTCTGATATACGATTTTAAGAAAGTAAATCCACCTTTGCCGTCAAATGTTTATAACAACATTAAACCCACAAAGTTCCGGCATTGAAAATCTATAAAGCACGACTTTGGAAACTTCGATGCACCTTCGCATCAAAAGTTTATGAGAACTTTGTACTCGTAAGGATTCGGAATTGAAACTAATGCGCTCTGTAGATTCCGTGGCCTCCACGAGGTGACGCGACGAGCCCGCTCGCCATCAAAACGCCCTTGAAATTTTGCTCGGATGGGGCTCCTTAAGTTATGTGACTCCTGGTGAATGTGCGTTGCCGCGAAATCCCGCCCGATTTCGCAATGTTCGCGCTGAAATGTCTTTTCAAGCGTGAAAAAAGACATATATCTAGACAAAATACAGCGTTATTTCCTGTGACAGGGGGTTGTTTTCGTCGGGGGTGAATGACAACACGGAAAACTTTCGGGGGGGGGGGGGGGGGGGGGAAGGGGCTGTAGCTCCAGAAGCCACCCCCACCCCACCCCCTGGCTACGCACCTGGCTCCCACCTCGGGACATCGTCCACACAGTGTGGCAGAACCGCACTGTTCTGCCCGCTCACTGTCAATCTAGTCAGCGTCCAATCGGCAGAGGCCTGAAAGTAAGATGCGGCGAGCCAGGAAATTAATGAAGAATCGGATGTTCACAGAGGCACGTTGTGCGTGATTCCTCTCCATCTTGGCATCAACACGGCCATCTTGGCTCGGTCAGTGTGTATATAGTCTTAAAAGAACTCATTTTATTTTTCTCCACTTTGTCGCCCCGTAGCACTATATTCAAAACCAGGTAAAGTGATGGCCAACGCATCAGTGCACCGGAAAACAACTTAAAAGAAAGACACCAGCGTCATGGTTTTGCTATTTACTGCTTTATTGCGACATATGTTTTAGCGGTTTACGCAGATGTCCTCGCACGATAATAGTGATTCAAATCCGTTGCAGTTATTTTCCTCTGCCCCTGGACGACACTCGTTGCTGCTACTATCGTAGTGATACATGCCTGCACTTAAACTTCCAAAGCCTAATTGCGAGGGACAGTAACACCCTGCAAAAGAAAATCGATAATAGTAACTCAAGTCATCAGAAGCTAGTTACAATAAAATGACAAAGAAAGGAAAGTACATCAATATAGCTCAAGGTATTAGGACCCGAGTCGGCTCGCATTCAGCGCATTTTACAACTCTGCGCTGCTTTTTTTTTTTTAACCTTCGCTCACGTCGCCTTTAATACTGAGTAATGAAAATATTTTACTGAAAATAATTCACAGCTCGCCAAATAGAGCAGAAAACCACATACTGTGCTAGCTTTATTGTATACAAGTTTCCAAATATAATACGGAAATAGATAAACAATAGTCACTATCATGGGGATGACACACAATATGTTTTTTAGGTGTCATCAATGGTGTTTTCTTGAGTTGTATCTGAAAACAGTTTAAAGGCGATTCAACTCCCAGTTGAAGTTAACCAAACACAATGTGTTCCTTAACAAATTCCAAGTTTATTTGTCTTTGTGGCACAGTTTAAACATAAGTTGGGGTTAACAAGGGTGTATAGGCAGGTTGCGAACGTAGTTCCCGCGCCTACAAGGGTGCCCCTTGCGGCGGCGAGCGCGGAACCGGCAGGATACGAGCGGCCCGCTAGCGTTCGGAAAGCCTGTCTGCGCACTGTTTCGTGCGTAGCTGTTGCCTTTTCTGAGAAATGGCGAAGTGCAACATGAGCTGTTACGTAGTGGGCTGCAACAGCACGTACACCAGCTCAGGAAGAACAAAGTTTTACAGGTTTCCAAGCCGACCGTATGAAGCAGAACGGCGTCAACACTGGATAGCGTTCGTCCGACGGCATAAGCTGTTTTATGTTCCGGCGTTATGCCAAGCGCGTTAACGCTGAATTCTTTGCTTTTACAGCAATGATGGCAGCAACGGGAAACCTGCAGTGCGTACCAGGATGTGCAGCAAACAAAGTAGTTTGTTCCCACACTGTATCGCAGTAAAGCAGTGGAACAATTTCCCAATCCTCTCCCATTCAAAGAGCGCTAGGGCTTGCTGAGAGATTTGAGGAGGGGTTGCAGCTGTTTGAGCTGGCATACACCCTTCTGCACCCAGCAGATAAACTAAGGGGCAGTTGAGATCACCAAAATTTTTGACGGCGTGGTTTATTGGAACCTCCTTTGCACGCACTGGAAAATCGCAACATAAAACTATCGCACTTCCAGTAACTTGGGCGAAAATATTTTCCCAGCGTAGTCTAACACAACTGGTAAGCTCCTCCCCTTTTTTTGTGTTTGGGGAGAGCAACGTTAGAATACCTCGGGTAGGTCTTGCGAGTCGTTCGTACGCCCCACGTTCTTGGATGAGATGTTTTGGATTCGTATTTGCCGTCCTGTATTTACAGGGAAACTACCGCGCCGTCCTTGCACTTCCCTGCGATGCCAGCACGGCAATCGCAGCTCCCCGCTAGGATTTGTCTGCTGTCACCGATCTTCAAGAATCAACGTCGGCTATAATTTCATGCGTCCACACCGTAGATAACGAAGTAACTTACGCAGAGCTTCACGCATCTCGCTGGTGCGTTATTTTTCGTTTGCGGAATACACCTAGCAGTCACTTCCGATCAGTGCGAGTTCAACACTTCCCTCACGTTGTTGACGTGCCCCACTTGAAATAGACGACTTCCTTTCTCTAAATTCCTTTCACGAAAAAAGCTGTGGAGATCTTGTAATTCCCGAAACCCGGTTAAAATTAATATCGGCACGCTGTTTCGCGCCATCGCTACCGTTTGACAGGGCGCCAAACACGCAGCGCGGGCTGCTGACGCCGTGAATAACCCTACCGCATTCGCGCAACTATTCGTCAGATGGCGCTAGGGGTCGGAAAGACAGGGCGCCGCCTAGCACTTGCAACGTGCCCATATTGAAAGTATACTACTTGTTTATCTTTCTCGAATGACCGCTTTTCAGCGTCTAACAAATGTTATCGCTCAGTGCAGCGCGCGCCCGCATGTATCGGAAGTTTCTCGAATGTTATCGATGGTTCTATCCGCTGTCTGTTGTCCCTGAACCTTCTGTAATCTGATTATATGCGCGACACGAATTGTGTGGAACTTCCTGGGGGATTCGCAGGCGCCAGCGATTAGTCTAGAACCTTCGATGACCCATGTACAAAAGCCGACGCGCTTGACCCACTGATCAGATTTTCGATGATCGCCGACTATGTTAGACGCTATCGTTGTGCTTTGAGTGTAGCCTGTTCTTTCTGGGCATAGGTTGACCCAATAACGTGTTCATTGTAGCATTCACAGTTTTGCTACTCTGTGCTTGACCGTCACTACCACGCGACATCTGGTGGATGTGGTTTTAAAACAATTAAATTATGGGGTTTTACGTGCCAAAACCACTTTCTGATTAAACACCGTAGCGGAGGACTCAGGAAATTTCGACCACCTGGGGTTCTTTAACGTGCACCTAAATCTAAGTACATACACGGGTGCTTTCGCGTTTCGCCCCCATCGAAATGCGGCCGCCGTGGCCGGGATTCGATCCCGCGACCTCGTGCTCAGCAGCCCAACACCATAGCCACTGAGCAACCACGGCGGGTGGATGTGGTTTTGAGTTCATGTACAGGACGCCCCCGTCAACCCGACACACCGAATGAAACATCTAGCAGGTCACAAGCTACAACAGCTGCCCCCGAAACACGGGTTTCTACCTGTGAAAAAAACCAAGAAGGTTGCGGCCAAGTCTACAACCTAAATGGCAGCTCCAGCGTCCCCTATCGTGCTGCAACAACCCCGGGAGCCACCGACCTTCGGTGGATCATTGTTTGAAGACCCGGATAACTGGCTGGAAACATACTAAACGGTCTCTGCATTCAAAAAGTGGTACTCTGACGACAAGCTGCGGCATGTGTACTTCGCCTTAGAAAACGCCGCTAGGACGTAGTTTGAAAACGGAGAATCGAACCTGACTACGTGCGACCTGTTCCACAACGACTTCCTGCACATTTGCACGAGTGTCCTGCGTAAAGAGCAAGCCCAAGGTCTACTGGAATGCCACATGCAGCTGCAGAACGAGAACATCGCGATCTTTGCTGAGGAAATGACTCGCCACTTCCGCCACGCCGACCCCGGCTTGTCTAAAGAAAAGAAAGTTCGGTTCTTGATGCAAGGTGGTAAAAAACAGCTATTCCTCAGATTGATACAACACCCGCCCAAGACTATCGCTTAATTTGTTTCGGAGGCCACAACGATCGAGGTTATGCTTGAATGCTAGCCAGGCAAAACAACCACAGTGCGCTGACAATAAACTCCGCCGAAGCTCAAGCGCTAGGCGCTGATGACCTGTGCGAGACAATCAGAGCGGTCGTACTGGAAGAGCTGCAGAAGTTGTTTCCAAGGTCGCAGCTTCAGGTGGCCTAGGTCCTCGCTATTGATACGTGTTTCTTGTGGTCGATGCACGCGGGCGCCCGGACAAAGACGACGAACGCTCTCTGGCTCTCGAGCTGTCGGCTGAACTGGCCAGCTTTGCAGTTGTTCTTTGGAAATATACTTTGTAAATAGTCTTCAGTTCTTAATGCTTCGTTCGCGTAACATTTTGGGGGAGGGTGCCGTTCCCCCTCCTCGCCATGGAGCTCCGCAGCGGCCGCACCGTCTTGCTTTCCCTCAAGGCTCCCAGTGACAACACCTCGCCTGCTTCTACTCCTGCGACCCCGACAACAACGTACGTTAAGGTTACCAATCGCCACGATCCTGGCATTTTCTCCGGCCAAGAAAATCTTCACGTTGCGGACTGGCTCAGCCTGTATGATCGTGTTAGCCGAAACAATCGCGGGGACCCTACCTTTATTCTAGCGAATGTCCTCTTCTACTTGGGCGGAACTCCTCGTATCTGGTTCCGGACACACCAGGACGAGATCTCTAGCTGGGATGCTTTCAAGGAGGAGCTCAGTGACCTCTTTGGAAATCCCATCATTCGGCACCTGGCTGCTAGCAAAGAACTTGCTACCCGAGTTCAGTCTTCTACTGAATCGTATGTCTCGTACATACAAGACGTGTTCGCTCTTTCCCGGAAAGCCCTCGAGAAAATTTGACGGAAAGTGACCGAGGTTGACAAGGTCGGCCACGTATCCAAACGAATCACGGACGACACGTTCAACTTGTTTGTCTTCAACAATGTGTCCACCATCGACGTCATTGTCAAAGAATGCCGCTGCTTTGAGCTCGCCAAAAGCCGCCGCGTCATTCCACAGTTCTCCCGGCTCCCTAACACGGCTACGCCGTCGTCTTGAGTCGACCTTACCGCTTCCCAGCCCTTAAATGAGCACGTCACACGTATTGTACGCCACGCCAACTTGACCCCACCATGACTAACCAGCCCCAGCGATCTCTCTCATTCAGGCAGTGGTGCGGCAAGAATTTGCGAACCTCGGTTTTCCTGCTGCCTGCTCCGTCTCCCGACCTGACGCCCGACTTGTGTCGACAGCTACTCTTCACAGTGATCTGTATTCCCCTCCCAGATACTTCAACCCTGCCGAGTGGCGAACTCCGGACGACAAGCCCATTCGCCATTACTCGCCTCGCCGTATGCCTCCTACCTGACGCATCCGTTGATGGCAGTCGTCCTGCTCGTTCGCCGTCTCCTCAGCGCCGTCAGTCCCCGTAGCCCCAACCACGCCGCTATTCATCGCCGGCCAATTATGGACCCTTCCTGATGGAAAACTAGTCCATGCAGCTTCTGGTGGTAGTGCTGCATTATCTTCGTCGTGTCGAAATCCTCCATTGACGCTCCCAACAAACCAGAACTTACTGGATGTTCGTGTCGACGGTGTCCCTTTGACGGCGTTAATAGATACTGGAGCTCCAGGTATCCATTATGAGTTCTAACCTCCGTCATCGACTGAGGAAGGTTCTCACGCCTGCTACTACATGAGCCGTAAGCGTGGCCGATGGCAGCACTGTTGCCATCACTGGATTGTGTACGTCCCGTATAAGTATCGCCGACTGCCACGTTCCTGTTTTTTTTTTGCAGTGCTGACCAATTCTCCCCATGACCTAATCCTCTGAATCGACTTTCTTACGGCGCATTCACATTTGATCGACTGTTCTGCCGGTACCCTTTGCCTCGAACTTCGTCTACTCGCGCATATTTGTGCCGAACTGCCGAACGACTTTAGTAGGACCGCCTTCGTCCGCCTGCCGCCTAAAGCCGTGACGTTCGTCGATTTGCTATCATCTTTTCCTGTGCCCAATGGTGATTACGTCGCCACACCTCTTCCTGATGTCCTTTTGATGGGCAATACCACTGTGCCCCACTCCATCGTCACCGTCACCGATAACCGGACATTCCTCCCCGTCGTCAATTTCGGCCTGACAAAGGAAGTTATACCCCAAGGTATATCGGTTTCAACGCTGCCTGCTATAGGAGATGACCACGTCATGACGTTTTCAGTAGATGTCTGCTCAGATTCTTCACCATGTCCACAGGATGCTACTTGTCCTGACGCCAAAGTTCGTCCCATAATTGCTGGGGGCCTATTGCCTGAACAAGCAGCAGCCCTGTGTTGCCTTTTGGTTTCCTACCACGACATCTTCGACCTCAACAATCTCCAATAGGGCCAGACTTCAATTGTTAAGCATCGCATAAATACTGGTGATGCCAGTCCTTATTATCACCGGCCATATCGAGTTTCTGCTTCAGAGCGTAAGGTTATTCAAGATGAAGTGAACCAGATGCTTGCCAAAGGCATTGTTAAACATTCGTCGACCCCTTGGGCGTCGCCCGTGGTGGTTGTTAAAAAGAAGGATGCCACATGACGTTATGCATAGATTATTGTCATCTAAGCCGCATTACCAAGAAAGACGATTAACCCTTGCCTCGCATTGACGACACCCTCGATTGTCTCCACGGTGCCAAGCACATTTCATCAATAGACCTTCGGTCTGGTTATTGGCAAATTTCTGTGGATGAAAAAGACCAAGAGAACAACACCACATTCGTCACCCCTCATGGTCTACATCAATTTAAAGTTATGCAGTTTGGTCTATGAAACGCCCCCGCAACGTTCCAACGTTATGCACTCTTTGCTTCAAGGCTTCATATGTTCAACACGCCTCTGCCACCTAGACGTCGTTCTCGTATTTTTGCCTACATTTGAGACACACCTTGAGCACTTATCAGCTGTTCTTAGAGTCTTCTACGAGGCTGGGCTCCAACTAAATTCATCGAAGTGTCACTTCGGTCGTCGCCAGATTAGAGTGTTGGGCCACCTCGCCTACGCTTCCGGTTTTCAACCAGACCCGGAGAAAATTCGTACCGTCACGTCTTTTCCTTTACCTCATTCTGTCAAAGACGTCCGAAGTTTTCCAGGACTCTACTCCTACTTCTGGTGCTTCGTTCAAGACTCCGCAGTGATTGCCCGACCACTTAATGATCTTCTGAAAAAGGATGGGCCGTTTACGTGGGCCCCCGCTCAAACTTCCGCGTTTACCCACCTCACCAACATTCTCACCACGCCTCCTATACTGGCCCACTTTGACGTACCGATGCCAATGATCACGGTATCGGAGCCGTCTTAGCCCAGCGCCAACAGATCGAGTTATCGCCTACGCTCGCCGCCTCCTCACTGAAGCGGAGCGCAACTATTCGATTACAAGTCGTGAATGTCTGGCTGTCTTCTGGGCGGTTTCCAAATTCCGCCCGTACTTGTTTGGCACGCACTCCCGGCCGGCTTGGTCGCTTGGCTCTGCGGCTGCAAGAATATTCCTATGCAGTAGTGTACAAGTCGGGTCGATTACATTAAGACGCTGACTGTTTATCACGCTATCCAGCGGATGAACCACCCGCCGACCCTGAATCCGATGTCGACACTTGCATTTTCTCTTTCTCAGCTGCTGCACAATGCCGACGAGCAACGCCGTAATGCCACCTTGCGCGCCATCATTGATGGCTTGAAATCTTCGCCTTCTGGTTCGTCCCTTCACCTGTTTGTTCTACGGGATGGTGTATTATACCGCCCCAATGTATGCCCCGATGGTCCTGCCCTACCCCTTGTCATTCCTAAGCGCCACCGGTCAGCTGTTCTCCACGAACTTCACGATTTACCAATGGTAGGCCACCTTGGCCTCTCCCGCACCTACCAGCGGATTCGCCGACGCTTCTTTTGGCCAGGCCTTTCCGTCTCCGTCCGGAAATACGTTGCGGCGTGTAAGAAATGCCAGCGCCGAAATACACAATCGACGCTCCCTGCCGGGCGCCCTCAACCGCTCAACATTCCTTCGGAGCCGTTCTTTCGCGTTGGCTTGGACTTACTTCGTCATTTCCCTCTATCCACGTCTGGCAACAAGTGGGCTGCTGTGGCGACAAATTATGCCATGCGCTACGCCATCACCAGAGCGCTTCCAACAAGCTGCGCCACAGATGTCGCCGATTTTCTTTTACGCGACGTGTATCTGAAGAATGATGTTGCACACCAACAGCTCCCTGACCGTGCTCGGAAATTTCTTTCTAACGTCATCGCCGACATACTACAGTCCTGCTCAAGCAAGCACAAGCTGACTACGTCTTACCATTCACAGACTAAAGGTCTCACGGAGTGTCTGAATCGCACCCTAACAGACATGCTTGCAAAGTATGTCTCGTCCGACCATACTGATTGAGACCTTGCCCTACCCAATGTAACTTTTGCATATAATTCTACGCGTCACGACACTGCCCGTTACTCCCCGTTCTTTGTGTTGTCCGGCCGAGAAGCCACATTGATACTGGACGCATACCTTCCATCCACCGCCGCAGAGACCAGCGAGTATGCACTTGACGCCATCACCAGGGCAGCCCAAGCACGCGAAATTGCCCGCGCTCGCCTCCTGACCTCCGAAGAAAAGCGACCGCGTTTGTACGATCGCCAACACAGAGACATCCACTTTTCGCCTGGATCTCTACTACTCCTGTGGTCCCCGACTCGTCACGTTGGTCTGTCAGAAAAATTCCTGTCTCGGTACACAGGCCCATATCGAGTGTTGCGTGTCCTGACTCCAGTTACACTGGCTAACCTCCCTGTCTTTCCTCCCCTTTGTTTCCTCCTCCTCCTGACTCCAGTTACGTACGAAATAGTCCCAGTCAGTACCAGTGCCTTATCTGCCCCGAATACAGCTGATGTTGTGCATGTCGCATGCCTTACACTCTACTAATGTCCTGTTCTCACCGATATTTATATGCACCGGGACGGTGCTTCTGCGGCCGGAGATAATGATACATGCATATTGCGTGTTTCTTTTAGTCGAAGCACGCGGACGCTCCGCCAAAGACGACGAACGCTCTGTGGCTGTCGAGTTGTCAGCTGAACTGGCCTGCGCTGCAGTTATCCTTTGTAGATATACTTTGAAAATTGTCTTCAGTTCTTAATCCTTCGTTTAATAAGGGCTTCACTGGTTACTAGAAGAACCAAAATTCCGACACGGCGGCAACCCCACCCGGTAGCGATGACCTACGCCGCCGCCGCCCGTAGTCGATGTTCCCTTCCTCGACCGCGCCAGGGCCCCGTAATGCCGCAATTCCGTCGTCAACACCGCCGCCACCACCACGCCCGCCCGTTGCCCACCGCAGCTGCCTGAGCAAGACGGACATTTGGCGTGCGCCCGACCACCGCGCGCTGTGCTTTCACTGCCGGGAAGCCGGACATGTCGACCGCCGATGCCCATAAAGCGACTTCGGTCTGCGAGGGTTCGCCCTCAATGCAGCACGCCAACGGTAGGGTGTATGGCCACGTGATATCACCGACTACCTCGCCGCCACTCAGTAGAGCCCTCGACGAGCGTCTCTTTCGCCGTCGCCAACCCGTGGCTTGTCCGTGAGCGCACATACGGAAAACTAAATACAGCAACCGATAGAAGTGCGGTTGCAGTTCATCGGAATAACGAAGATCCTCCGCCGGCGATGAAGACGCCGAACATATCGACGACATAAGGACACGCTGCCATCCCCACAAAGCCTGGAAGCAAAGAATGCGCCGGCAAAATACATGACGACGCGACGTACCAGCCACACGTCAAACCGACGCAGCCGTAGCCCGACGCCAAGACCAAACTGCAACGCGAAACAAAGAGCCTCCTATCTCGCCGTGTTGCTCGACGGCCACAGCAGTCACCGCGGTAGCAGACCCTGGAGCCGACTACTCCGTCAGAAGTTAGAAGAAGAAGGTAAGACCGCCTTGGAAGGCTCCCGAATTCGGACGCCTCGAATACACCTAATAACACCGACGGGAAGCTGCATGGCTCTAATTACCATTAATGACCGCAACTGCCATGCCGCCTTGGTTATCCCCCGACAGTGTTCACGAGACGCCATTCTCGGCATGGAGTTCCTGAACCTACACGGCGCATTCACTGACTTCAAGCCGAAGTCGATGACGCTATCAGAAGAACAAGCGATACCGCCGGGGAGTGCTTGTAGTCACCATACCTTGAATGTTCTCGAAGATCAATTGAGCATCTCACCTGGCTCCAGCCTTTCCGTCGGCACAGAAACACCCGAAGATGTAGGTGTCACTGAGGGAGACCAACGTGTGCTGCTCAACCGTGAAATTTGCATCGAAAGAGGGATCGCTCGACTGCACGGAGGGAAAGCGAAAGTGATGCCGACGAACTTCAGTCAGGAGTTTAAACACTTCAACAAGGACACGACGATCGGATACATCAAGGAAATTATGGAAACCAGCACCGCGTTTGTTCTCTCGGACTCGGCCGCATCTGTCTCGACGATCGTACTTCCTGAACCAGATTTCGACATAAATCCAAGTCTCCCTAAGAGTAAGCAGCAACAGCTCAAAAGTCTTTTCCAACGATACAAAGGCTGCTTTTCGACGTCATCGCGAATTCGACAAATACCAGTTGCAACACATCGCATAATAGCCGAGGAATCCGCTCGCCCACTCCGCCAGAGCCCTTACGCGCCAGAACATGAAACTATAAGGCAACAAGTCGATGAAATGATGCGCGACTACATCTTCCTGCCGTCGAAAAGCCTTTGGGCATCTCCTGTAGTCCTGGTGAAGAAAAAAGATGGAAGCCTGCATTTCTGCGTCGACAATCGTCGGTTGAACAAGATCACAAAGAAGGAAATGTACCCTCTTCCACCCATAGACGACCCATTGGAGAGCCTCTGCAACGTTAAGTACTCCTCGTCGATGGGTCTGAATACTGGCTACTTGCCAACAGAAGTCAACGAGGGGGATCATGAGATGACCGGCTTCATTATGCTGAATGGCCTCTATGAATTCAAGGTCATGTCATGCGGACTGTGTTCTGCGCCTGCAACGTTTCAGTTCCTGATTGACATAGTGTTAGCAGGGTTGAAGAGGCCTACATGTCTCGTCTACATTGATGGTGTAGTCGTCTTCGCCGGGAATTTTGACGATCAGCTTAGGCGGCTGGGGACATTAGTAGAGGCCATCGAGTGGTCAGGGCTCACTCTGGAGCCGGAAAAGTGCCGCTTCGCTTACGACGAGCTTCTATTTTCGGGACACGTCTTCAGCAAGTCTAGAGCCCACCCTGATCGGCAGCAGACATCTGCCATTGCTAACTTCGCACATCCAACCCACAACAAAGGAGTGCGCAGATTACTCGGCTTGTGTGCTTGTTACAGATGCATCGTCCAGAATTTTTCCCACATCGCCGAGCCATTTATTCTCTCGCGAAATCGAACGCAGATTTCGAGGAAGCGCCGTAAGCCGAAGCCTTCCAAGAGTTTAAACAGCACCTGCAGTCACCACCAGTGCTCGGCCACTTCGATGAAGGGGCCGATACTCAAATCCACCTCGAATCAAGTAGCCTAGGTCTCGACACCGTTCTTGTCCAAATGAACGACGTATTTGGAAGGGTCACTGCTTACACCAGCTAGTCCCTGTCAAAAGCGGAAGCCAATTATTCTACAACGGAAAAGGATTGCCCTGGCATCATTTGGGCTACCACCAAATTCCGACCTTACCTTTATGACAAGGCCTTTGAAGTCTTAAGCGACCACTACGCCTTGCATTGGCTGGCAAACTTAAAAGAGCCTCCAGGACGCCTCGCACGATTGAGTCTGGTACTCTAGGAATTTGACATAACTATCATCTACAAATCCAGACGGAAGCACTCTGATCCTGACTGCCTATCACGTGCCCCCATTGATCCGCCGCCGCAAGGCGACGAGGACGACGACGCCTTCCTAGGAACAATACGCGTTGAAGACTTCGCTGAGCAGCAACGAGCAGACCCGGAGCTATAAAACCTAACGCCGACGTTGGCCCTAGACATTTAGGCAAGGATTGTCTTCGTTTTCGCTCCAAAACCAACTCGTCGTAAAGAAGAACTTCTCACCAGTCCGCACCAACTACCTTCTTCTTGTTCCCTGAGCGCGGCGTCCAGGAGTATTTACTGTATGCCCTACATGGGGATCCGACCGCTGCGCAAATTGGATTCTCCCGGACGATATCGAGGATGCAGGAATGGTATTGCTGACCGTGCCTGACCGCCGACATCACCCATTACGTGAAGACATGCCGAGACTGCCAACGACGCAAGGCACCGGCGAGAAGGCCGACGGGATCACTACAGCCAATTGAACCTTCTTGCTAAACATTTCAGCATATAGGGATGGATTTGTTGGACCCTTACCGACGTCAACATCTGGAAAAATAAGTGGATCGTCGTGGCTGCCAACCAGCTTTCCCGCTACGCCAAAACGATAGCTCATCCTAAAGGTAGTGCAGATGCCTGTTAATGGTCATGCAATAGACTGAGTTGGTCTCAATTTATGCAAGGCTGGGGGATATCGCTTGACCTCCAGAATAGTCATACAGCTGCTGAAGCAGGTGCAGCGAGACCACCGAAAATTATGAGGTGATAGCAATCCCTTCCTCCCATGTGAAAGAGAGGGAAGAAAACTTGTGGTTAGTTAGTAGCCCTGTGTAGATATAATTTGCAATGTGCCAACATCATTGAGGAGTGCCATCAGTATTAAGAAGTGGTTTTGTTCCAAGGAATAACGCAGGATGTAGTGGAATACATTTGTAAATTTGTGAAAATTATTTCTTTCTGTGAGTTTCTAAGGGCTCACATTCTATTAGGACGTGTACTACAGTGAGCATTTCCCCACATCTGCTGCAGGGGGAGAGTTCATTACTTGTGAAAAGGTATGAATTGCGTCCCTAATGTGTGTCCTATTTTCAGTCGGGTAATAGCCACATCCGTTTGCTTTGCTTTCTTTCCACTGACCCAGTTACCTATTCACGGCTTTACCAAGTATAGCTTATTTTGTGTTTCTTTGTCCCACTGTTGTTGCCAGTAGTCCTTCAACTTCATACACAGGAAAGAATTTAGATCGAGAACTGGCACTGCTACGTTGCTGCCGGCGGCTTCAGGTGGGAAGGATGCTGCATTACGGTCAGCGAGCACACTGCCTTAAATGCATCTATGCCCAGGCACCCAACATAATGTTATGTGATGGCTGGATGGATATACCATGCAAAGCTCAGAGTATAGCTCATTAATAACAGGGTTTTGTGCTTCTTTAAAGATTTTACTATTTTTACTAGACTTAGGGAGTCTGTATATATTAAAGCTCTGCTAAGCCTATGTTTTCTGATATATTTCGCAGTCCAAATTATCACAAACGCTTCGGCAGAAAAAATTACTCATTTGTGGATTGAGAACACCTCATCACTCAAACGATGATCCAACAGTGGCAAAGGAAACGGTTCCACAAAATTTAGAACCGTCCGTATAAAATTCAGGGCACAAGTATGTCCTTGTAATTCTAAGAAGTGACTGCATATAGATGCCTCGGGAGCGTGTCGATATATTGGGAAAATATGTGTCACAGTTGCCAAATCCAAGGTGGTGTTGGGCGCGTCGGTAACATTATTCGATTGTCAAAAAGTGGGATGCCAAGGTTGTCAGCCAGGCTTTTGAACGCTGCGAGAAAGGAACTCTTGCTGCTGGTCGCCTCAATAACAGGACAGCAGAAGAAAGGTGATTAATCATGCAGTGACAGGGACGGTAAGGCCCCTCTGAAGTGATCTTCAAGAAGTAGATGAAGCTGCAATATGATCTACACAGATAGAATGACCACTTGTTTGCCTGAACATAGATGCTGGGAACGAGACTTATTCTAAAAGCCCCAGTCCCTAACCCGAGTCCTAAGTGATGGACAGGATCAAGCATCTTGAGTGTGCGTGGTGTTGCAGATTGATATACGACTGACCCATAATCCAGGCGAGAACATATGTGACTCCCGTAAAAATTAATTCAGCATCTCCTGTCACTGCCCCCAAGTAGTGTGTGACAATATCTTTAGTTTATTGGTTGTTTTAGGCACTTTGCCTTAAGATATTTAATGTGGGGGATAATCGTTAACTTTGAGTCAACGTGTACTCTTAAGAAATTTGTGCTTGCTAAGTGCAGGCAGATGCACTCCATGCAGCTTAATGGCAGGATTTCAAGCTAAACCCCTCGTTCGAGAAAAAAGCGCACAAGTGCTTTTTTGAGCATTGAACCCGAAGCCATTCTCGTCTGCCCATTTCGGCATTTTGTTAACAGCAAGCTGGGCTTGTCTTTCACATATGGCCAGGCTGCAAGACTTAAAACCTAACTGAGCATCGTCGACGTAACCATAGTAAGAAATTGTTGGTGGTATGGTAGGCGAAGCGAGTTAATTTTAACAACAATGTGCAACTCGGAGCACCACACTGAGGCATACCAGCTTCCTGATTGAAAAGTCTCGACAATGTGCTCCCAAGTCTAAGACGGAAAGGTCGGTTTCAGAGATAACCTTTTATAACATTCAACATGTTGCCTCACATCCCCATAGAAAATACATGTAGGTCTTGCAGTATTCCATAGCGCCATGTCGTACCATAAGCTTTCTCCATATCAAAAAACACTAACAAAAGATATTACTTGTGGACAAATGCATATATTATAATTTCTTCTATTCGAACAAGGTGATCAATCGTTGATCTGTTTTCTCTAAATACACACTGATATGTATCCAGCACAGTGTTATGTTCCAGATAATATATCAATTTATTTATTTCATCAATTGATTGAAATGATTAATCGTCCATTAATCATTTTATTGAAAAGCTTACAGATACAACTCGTGAGTGCTATTGGCCTATAGCTGAGTACTAAAGATGGGTCCTTTCCTGTCTTTAGTGTAGGAAATTCTATAGCTTCCTTCCATTCGGAAGGTATGTATCCAGCAGCCAAAATTCTATTACAAAGGAATAGTAATGTCATTTGACTTTACAGCGTTCAGGTACTTTATTATATTGTCACGTGGTAGTGACGGTCGAGGACACAGCAAGAAAACTGTGAATGGCGAAAGTAACTTTATAGGACGAATCTGTGCCCAGAAAAACAGGCTACACTCAATGCTCAACGAAAATGGCGAACACAGCCGGCGGTCGTCGAAAATCTGATCAGCGAGTCAAGCGCGTCGGCTTTTATAGATCAGTGGTCGAATGTTCCAGAGTAATCGCTGGGACCCGCGTCCCTTAAACAAAGTTCTACGCCATTCGCGTCGCGCATGCATGCAATCAGATAACACAAGGTTCGGCGACAACAGACAGCAGGTAGAAGCATCGATAACATTCTAGAAACTTCCGATACATGTAGACGCGTCCTGCGCTGAGCGATAGCATTTCTTAGACGGTAAAAGCGCTCACCCGTAAAATGTAAATGAGTTCGCGTGTCAATATCATATAGAACTCTGTCACCTCCTGGTGAGGAGTTGCTGCAGCTGTTTAAAGCAGCATTAAACTCGGCAAGATTAAAAAGACGATTGTAGGGTTCATCGTTTCCACCTTTATGGTTCAATGACTTTCTTTCGGCTATAGCTTTACGTTTATAGGGGAACTCCAGCTTGTTCTTTAACCATATTAGGATATGGTCATCTACAAGTGGCATTGACAGACTTGTCACCGGTGCGGTGGTTCAATTTGTCTAGAAGTTCAGCATTATTTTAAATAACCAATAAACAAGATACCGAAACCGAAACAGGTAGTTGCTTCGTGTGACGTCACGACGGGTCAATGATGTCTGATCCTATACTACCAGAACGTAAACATGCAGAACACATGCTAAATACATAGTACATGAGGCGCAAACACCAAAGAAGCGAAGCTGATGATGTCTCCCGACGACAAGGACCTCTTACAGCTTTTCCGAACAAGACGGCGGCGATTTCAGCGACAGTGCCGATGTAGTCTCAGACGTCACAAACAAAGCGTGATCAGTAAAAAGTCATGAGTCGGGAACGCTACCAATCTTCAAAATTCATTTTCAGAAAAACTAAATCACTTGCAGCCATATTCTTTGGCACAAATAATCAAAGCCCAAAAGAGAACATATATTCAAAATTGTATTAAGATCAGTGGACATCAAAAAATCGCCGGAGTTGCTCGTTAAAGAAGGACTCGCAGTTGTGGGCCGTACTGGATACATTTTCAAATTGGATGCCAAGGGCCTCAGCCTGGTCTGCCAAACTTTACCCTTGATCATTCACCAAAGTAAGTTGATTTGAGTGTCGGCCATAAAATTTTCTCTATATTTTCCACACTTTAGCATCATCCGTATAAGAATTGATTGCTGAAAGGAACCTTTCCCAGCTTTTCCTGCTTGCTTGACGTCGTATGCGCCGCCCTTTTGATTTCATTTGTCTGAAGTTCTTAAGGTTTTCTGTCGTTGGCGAATGACACCAAAGGCCCCAAGCTTTATTCTGATTTTTCCGGGCATTTCTACATGCGTCATTCCACCAAGGAATACATTTCTTCGTTGCGGAGTCATGTATCTGCTGTATACAGTTTATGGCAGCACCAATTATCACAGCACTAACAAATCATCTATACTTAGGTTATCTATAGAATTGCGAGATACGTATGCAAGTTACCGATATTGTTCCCAGTATGCACTCTCTAGTTTCTACCGAGGCTGATAAAAATTATGTCCCAATTCTTCTGCCGTATTTGGAATGATAGCTTAGTGATCACTTCCATATGGGTTTCTGATCGCTGACCATAAGAAATGCGGTAAAAGTGAAGGAGAACCAATTGCTAAGTCTATTGCAGAGCACTTGTTATGTTTAGCACTGTAGAAGGAAGGCTCCTTCTCATTGAAGACGCAAGTACCTGTTGACTGTAGGCAATTTTCAATGAGGCGACCTCTGGCATCACACGGCGAGTCGCCTCAGAGCGTATTGAGGGCATTAAAATCGCCAAACACCACGTAGGGCTCAGGCAGCTGAGATATCAACTTTTCACAAACCAACCTATTCAGTGTGTTATCTGGTGGAATATATAATGAGCAGAGTGTTACCAGCCTATTAAGCGAAATCGCGCTGATTGCAGCAGCCTCAAGAGGAGTCTGTAATGTCATCTCTTGACAGGGGATCGACTTATCAGATAATATCGCAACACCTCCTGATGATGTGAGAGCACCATCACAATCTTTTCTAAATTACGACCTGCTTACGGAAATTACTATGTGATGAATTCAAATTTATTTCCTGTACACAGAGAATCTTTGACTCAAAGTGACAGCTGAGTTCTTTGACGTCTACTGGGTTATTGATAAGACCTCTGATGTGCCACTGTAAAATTTGCACAACCATATTAATTAATAGTAAAATGAGTTCCCTGCGTACGATACGAGACATTTGACTCAAACAGCTGCTTTTGTGGTGCAGTGATTCGAATTTCTTTTTTTTTTCGCGGGCTCAAGTGAGCCATGGCCGCTCCCTCTGTGCCAGAGGCGCAGGGAGGCCACGAGAGGCAGCCATCACGTCTTGTGAGGTGCTGTTTGCCCTTACCCGGGGCATATGGAACGGTTTGCCCGACCTCGCTACATAGGCAGGGTCCTTGAAGGCTACAGGCTCCGAGACTTGCTGGCCCTTCTTAGACGAAGGTGGAGCCGCGGCAGCTGCCACCACCGAGGGGGCAGAAGTTAGCTGCTGCCGGCAAACTGTGTGGCATGGACAGCTGCTGGAGCCCGGTGCGGCGCAGCTGTCAGCATAAGGTTTCACAAAGGAAAATCGCTCCCTTGCTTCATTAAATGAAATGTTCTCTTTCACTTTTAGGGTGGTGATCTTCTCTCTCTTCCATGTAGTGCAAGAACGCGAGTAAGCAGGATGAACTCCAACACATTTTGTGCAATGCGGGTCACGTGTGCAATTTTCAGCTTCGTGTTCATTAGCACCACATTTTGCGTAAGACATTCGGCTACGGCAGCTCTGTGGCCCATGACCAAACTTCTGGCACTTGAAGCACCTGCATAGATTAGAGATGTATGGTCCGACACACATATTTATGTAGCCTGTTTGGATATCTTCTGGGAGTACACTGCAGCCAAATCTGAGGAGTAAGCGCTTTGTCGGTATTTCCTGGTCATTGCCCCTTATCTTGATTCGCTGCACTTGGACAACATTTTGATTTTTCAATCCATCAAGTTCATTTTCGGTTAGGTGCAAGAGTTCACTGTCACATACTACACCACGAACTGTGTTCAAGGAATGGTGTGTGGTTACGGTTATAGTGTATCACCAAAGGATACGATGATGTTCAGCCTGTCATACTGGGCCTTGTTTAGAACTTCTAGGAGAAGGTCGCCACTGGCAGTTTTAGTGGCTTTGTAACCTGGCCCGATTGCATTTTTCAGGCACTCTTATATGAGGAACGTTGATACTAATCTTGTCATTTCTGGACGTTCAGTGTGGATAATATGGAACCCTGGAAAATTGACAATGTTCTTTGCAGAAAAGTGAAACGTTTTATCGGTGCGCACTCTTTTAGAGGGAGGGCGATCGGGGAGGCGCGGAAACGATGTCGAAGCCATAAAATATTATTTGATTTTGGTAGCCACGCCAGCCGCCCACCACCGAGTCCAACAAGGGGACGCTACGAGACCTGAAGCAGTCGCAAAGGTCAGCTGCACGCAACTGTTATAACCCAATATAGCATACCCAAGGTTAGATACCATACACTAGGTTAACCCCTGCTGCCTCGGAAATAGGAAGTAAAAGGAAGTAAGGAGAAGACAGAAAGGATTTAAAAGGAGAGTAAAAGACGATGGTTGTAGAGAGAGGAGACAGGAAAAGGCAGCTACCGATTTCCCTCGGGTGGGTCAGTCCGTGGGCGCCGTCTATGCGAAGCAGAGGTCAAAGACGTGTATTACCTCTGCCGGATGCCTTAAAAGTAATAAAACCCAGCATCGGCTTAACCCCAAGGATCCCCTTTTCCCAGACAGGGCTAAGCCGCGCACGGCTACAAGCGGGAGGCTAAAACCCTCACGTGCTCGGCTACGTGGTGTCGCAACACACCAAACACCTGCTTCCGAAGATCCTCTTGTGAGGTCCGGAAAACTAAAAGCAGCAGCCAATGGAGATGAGGTTACTGTTCGTCGAAATGACTAAAATCCTCCACCACTGACGTAGACGCCAAAGAGACTATCTCGACGACGTAAGAACGACACGCCGCCATCACGACGAAGCCTAGAAGCAAAGAATTCACCGACCAAGGATGCGACGATGTGACGTACCAGCTACACGTCAACGCTGTGCAGCCGCGATCCAAGTCCAAGACCTAACTGCAACGCAAAAAAAAAGAGCCATCGACCTCTACGTGCTTCTCGGCGGCCACGAAGTCACCGCCCTCGCAGACAATGGAGCCGACGCCTCCCTCATCAGTGAATTATTCGCCGCTGTGTTGAACAAAGTAAGGACACCTTGGCATGACCCTCAAATTCGGACCGCTGGAGGACACTTAATAATGCCGAATGGAATCTGCACGGCCAGAATTACCGTTCATGAACCTACCCTGTCACCTTCGTTATCTCCCAGCAGTGTTCACGAGACGTCATTCTCGGCATGGACTTCCTAAACAGTCATTGACCTGAAGTCAAAGTCAATAACGCTATCCGAAGATCAAGCGATGCCGCCGGAGAGCGCTCATAGTCAGCATGCCCTGAAAGTACTTGAGGACCAAGTCAGCATCCCGCTTCGCTCCAGTATTGTAATTTCTGTCGGCAGCGAAACCTCCGAAAATGTAGAAGCGTCATTGAGGGCGACCAACGTATACTGCTCGACCGTGATATTTGCGTCGCAAGAGGGATGTTCTTTGCGTCACAAAAGTGATGTTGGCAGCAGTTCAAGCACATCAACATGGGCACGACGATCGCCTACATTGAGGAAATTGTAAAAACTTCGACATAAGTCCAAGCCTCCCCTTGGGTAAGCAGCAAATGCTAGGAAGTCGTCTCCGACGATATACCAACTGCTTTACCAACGTCATCGAGGATTTGAGAAGCACCAGCAGCAAAGCATCGTATAATCGCCGAAGAGTGCGCTCAACCTCTCCGCCAGAGCCCTTACCGAGTTCCAACACGAGAACGTGAATCTATAAGGCAACAAGTCTACGAAATGCTGCGCGACGACATTATCCAGCCGTCAAAAAGCATGTGGGCATCTCTTTTTGTCTTGGTGAAGAAAAAGGACGGAAGTCTACGCTTCTGCGTCGATTATCGTCGACTGAACATGATTACCGAAGAACGACGTATACCCCCTCCCAACGATAGACGACGCATTGGATCGGCTCTGCAACTCAAAATACTTCTTGTCGATGGATCTCAGGACTGGCTACTGGCAGTCTTGAGTTCCAGAACAAACCGACTGGATCACCCCAGACGGCATCTACGAGTTCAAGGTCATGCCAATCGGTCTGTACTCTGCGCCTGCAACGTTCCAGCCCTTGATGGACGCGGTGTCAGCAGGGTTGAAGTGGCAGATATGCTTTCTCTACTCGGATGACGACGTCCTCTTCGCCGGGAATTTCGACGATCACCTTAGGTGGCTTGCGACAGTACTAGAGTACAGCAAGTCATCAGGGCTCACTATAAAACCAGAAAACATCAGCTCAGCTTACTATGACTTTCTGTTCCTGGGCAACGTCATCAGCAAGTCTGGGGTCCATCCCAATCTGCGGAAAGCAGGTGCCATCGCAGAGTTCCAGCAGCCCATCGACAAGAAGGCAGTGCGTAGATTCATCAGCATGTGTGCCTACTACAGGCCATTGTCAAGGACGTTTCACGCATCGCTGAGCTGCTGACACATCTAACTAAATCTGATGTTGAGTTCAAGTGGGAGACGCCGCAGGCCAACGCATTTCAAGAACTCAAACGACGCATGCAGTCACCACCGGTACTTGCTCATTTCGACCAGGACGCCGATACAGAGATCCACACTGACGCTAGATGCATAGGTCTCGGTGTCGCCCCAGTTCAGAGGAAAGACTGACTTGAACAGGTGATAGCTTTACGCTAGCCGGTCGCTGTCAAGAGCAGAAGGCAATTATTCCACGACCTTATTTCGGCTACAGCAAAATTCCGCCCTTACCAAGCAAGCTCTTCAAAGTCGTCAGCGCACATCCCGCGTTGTGTTGGCTAGCGAAGTGAAAGGACCCTTCACGACGCCTGGTGAAGTGGAGCCTCAGACGGCGAAAATATGACATCACTGTAATCAGCAAGTCCGGACGAAAACACTCTAATGCCAACTGCCTGTCACGCGCCCCCATTGACCCTCCGCCGCAAGACGACGAGGATAATGACGCCTTCCTTGTAATAATAAGCGCGGAAGACTTCCCTGAACAGCAACGAGCAGACCTGGAGCTAAAAGGCGTCGTCGAGTATGTAGTAGGGAACACCGAAGTTGTGCCTAGGTAATATAAGTGAGATTGTCTTCATTTTCGCTTCAAAACAACCTACTCACAAAGAAGACCTTCTCCCCAGTTCGCGCAAACTGTCTTCTTGTTCCCTCAACACTGCGTCCAGAAGAAATTCACGCCTTACATGGCGGCGTGACCATTGGGCACCTCGGCTTCTCCAGGACGCTATCAAGGATAATGGAAAGAAATTACTGGCCGCGCCCGACCACCGACATCACCCGTTACGTCAGGACGTACCGAGTCTGTTAGCGGCGCACGACTCCACTGACAAAACCAGAAGGATTACTACAGCCGATCCAGCCTCATTGCCGACCATTCCAGCAGATCGGGATGGATTTTTGGGACCCTTTCCGGCGTCAACATCCGGAAACAAATGGATCGTCGTGGCGACGGACTACGTCACCCACTTCACTGAAAGTATAGCTCTGCCGAAAGGTAGCTAAACCGAAGTGGCGAAATTCTTCATCGAGAAAAGCAAGGTGCGACATAGTGCCCCGGAAGTCCTCATCCCCGACAGAGGAATGGTCTTTACGGTGGAGCTCAGCCAAGCCATTCTGCAATACAGCCAAACAAGTCACATGAGGACGACTTCGTACTGTCAGGATTGGGGGCTCAATCCCATCGCTCGTAACCCGTTGTCAAGATTGGAGTCCGGCATGACTTAGAAGGTAGTTGGCCCAGGACGTTGATGAACGGAAGGACTGCTTCTCATCGAGAACGAGGAATATGGGTTTATTTACAGTATTTACATGCAGTTCATCTGTCTAGTATGACTTCGAGAGAAAGTACGTCAGTCGAACACGACTGCTTGAGAGAGTGTGTTGAGCATCCGCACAACAGCGGCTTATAAACACTCGGTCCCCGCCCAATCCCAAGGTGACGGAAACATTCGTCAAGTCATCGTAAACGAGTCACCTCTCTGCGGGAGGGCTTACGCGCACGCACGCACACACACACACACACACACACACACACACACACACACACACACACACACACACACACACACACACACACACACACACACACACACACACACACACACACACACACACACACACACACACACACGCGCACGCACACGCACACGCACACACACAAACACACGCACACACACGCACGCATACACCCACACACAGGTGGGCGGTCCGGAGCAGACGTTCCCGCGGACTTCGTAGAACTCGGAGCAGACCCGGGTAGCGCGGCCAGTAGCCCATTGTCTTGCGTCCTGGTCGGCGCGTGGGGAAGAGCCCTAGCCGACGCTCCCGCGGGCACTCCCCCCCCCCCCTCTCGCGGCAGACCAGGTGGGCCATAGCGGGCTCA